>NC_141873.1:86790249-86941764 GCF_056163025.1 Triticum urartu
TAATATTAGATTCAAAATCAGAGGGAATATCATTATAATTTCCATAAGAATTATTGTAGGAATTACCATAATTATTAGAGGGATTACTAGGATAAGGCCTAGGATTAAAATTTCCTCTATACATGTTGTTACCAAAATTGTTCCTACCAACAAAATTCACATCCATAGATTCATTATTATTCTGAATCAAAGTAGACAAGGGCATATCATTAGGATCAAAAGAAACACTCTTATTAGCAAATAATTTCATAAGTTCATCCATCTTTGCACTCAAAACATTAATTTCTTCTATCACATGCACCTTTTTATTAGTAGATCTTTCAGTATGCCATTGAGAATAATTAACCATAATATGATCTAGGAGTTTAGTAGATTCTCCTAAAGTGATTTCCATAAAAGTGCCTCCCGTGGCCGAATCTAAAAGATTTCTAGAAGCAAAATTCAATCCGGCATAAAAAATTTGTATAATCATCCACAAATTTAAACCATGAGTAGGGCAATTACGTATCATTAGTTTCATTCTCTCCCAAGCTTGTGCAACATGTTCATGATCAAGTTGCTTAAAATTCATAATATCGTTTCTAAGAGAGATCATCTTAGCGGGAGGAAAATACTTAGAGATAAAAGCATCTTTGCACTTATTCCATGAATCAATACTATTTTTAGGCAAAGACGAAAACCAAGCTTTAGCACGATCTCTAAGCGAAAAGGAAATAGCTTCAATTTAACAATATCATTATCCACATCTTTCTTCTTTTGCATGTCACACAAATCAATGAAGCTATTTAGATGGGTAGCGGCATCTTCACTAGGAAGGCCAGAAAACGGATCTTTCATGACAAGATTCAGCAAAGCAGTATTAATTTCACAAGATTTAGCATCGGTAAGAGGAGCAATCGGAGTGCTAATAAAATCATTGTTGTTGGTGTTGGTAAAGTCACACAATTTAGTGTTATGTTGAGCCACCGTGACAAGCAAGAAAACTAACACACAAGCAAAAAGCAAGCGGGCAAAAAGAGGCAAATAGAGAAAGAGAGGGAGGATAGAGAGAGAGGGCGAATAAAACGGCAAGGGTGAAGTGGGGGAGAGGAAAACGAGAGGAAAATGGCAAATAATGTAATGCGGGAGATAAGGGTATGTGATGGGTACTTGGTATGTTGACTTTTGCGTAGACCTCCCCGGCAACGGCGCCAGAAATCCTTCTTGCTACCTCTTGAGCACTGCGTTGGTTTTCCCCGAAGAGGAAGGGATGATGCAACAAAGTAGCGTAAGTATTTCCCTCAGTTTTTGAGAACCAAGGTATCAATCCAGTAGGAGGCTACGCGCGAGTCCCTCGTACCTGCACAAAACAAATAAATCCTCGCAACCAACGTGAATAGGGGTTGTCAATCCCTACACGAACACTTACGAGAGTGAGATCTGATAGATATGATAAGATAATATTTTTTTGTATTTTTGTGATAAAGATGCAAAGTAAAATAAAGGCAAAGTAAAAAAGCAAAGGAAATAACTAAGTAGTAGGAGATTAATATGATAAAGATAGACCCGGGGGCCATAGGTTTCACTAGTGGCTTCTCTCGAGAGCATAAATATTCTACGGTGGGTGAACAAATTACTGTTGAGCAATTGACAGAATTGAGCAAAGTTATGAGAATATCTAGGTATGATCATGTATATAGGTATCACGTCCGAGACAAGTAGACCGACTCATGCCTGCATCTACTACTATTACTCCACTCATCGACCGCTATCCAGCATGCATCTAGAGTATTAGTTAAAAACAGAGTAACGCCTTAAGCAAGATGACATGATGTAGAGGGATAAACTCATGCAATATGATGAAAACCCCATCTTTTTATCCTCGATGGCAACAATACAATACGTGCCTTGCTTCCCCTACTGTCACTGGGAAAGGACACCGCAAGATTGAACCCAAAGCTAAGCACTTCTCCCATTGCAAGAAAGATCAATCTAGTAGGCCAAACCAAACTGATAATTCGAAGAGACTTGCAAAGATAAACAATCATACATAAACGAATTCAGAGAAGATTCAAATATTATTCATAGATAGACTTGATCATAAACCCACAATTTATCAGTCTCAACAAACACACTGCAAAAAGAAGATTACATCGAATAGTTCTCCACAAGAGAGGGGGAGAACATTGTATTGAGATCCAAAAAGAGAGAAGAATCCATCTAGCTAATAACTATGGACCCGTAGGTCTGAGGTAAACTACTCACACTTCATCGGATGGGCTATGGAGTTGATGTAGAAGCCCTCCGTGATCGATGCCCCCTCCGGCGGAGATCCGGAACAGGCCCCAAGATGGGATCTCGTGGATACAGAAAGTTGCGGTGGTGGAATTAGGTTTTTGGCTCCGTTTCTGATCGTTTGGGGGTACGTAGGTATATATAGGAGGAAGGAGTACGTCGGTGGAGCAACAGGGGGCCCACGAGGGTGGAGGGCATGCCTGGGGGGTAGGCGCGCACCCTACCTCGTGGCCTCCTCTTTTGTGTCTTGACGTAGGGTCCAAGTCTCCCGGGTCTTGTTCGTTGAGAAAATCACGTTCCCGAAGGTTTCATTCCGTTTGGACTCCGTTTGATATTCCTTTTCTTCGAAACCCTAAAACAGGCAAAAAAACATCAATTCTGGGATGGGCCTCCGGTTAATAGGTTAGTCCCAAAAATAATATAAAAGTGGAAAATAAAGTCCAATGATGTCCAAAACAGTAGATAATATAGCATGGAGCAATCAAAAATTATAGATACATTGGAGACGTATCACTGCTTACTTCATACTTTCATTTCACCCTGACATTTTTGCTTTGTTCTTACATCAGCAGAATGGCTCGCAGCGATCATCAAGACGATGATGATGATTTCATGGAGTTACCTCGGTAGAATCGTGCAACTGGACGGACAACAGACGACGATGAGGTAACTGTCCACCCCCACCCCTCCCCCATATGTTTTCAATGTCATGTTGAGTTTGCAATCATCTGATAGGGACTAAATTTCCATGATGGTGAAACATGGCAACAAATGATCATTTCTCTGTTTTGCAGAAGAAGAAACGTAATTGCAATAGGGCTTCACAAGAACGCCTGACTATATTGACCGAGGGATTTATCGACGACCAGAAGGGAGCTGCTGCTGAGATGGGGATGCAGGTTCTGATGGATGTTCGGTGCAACAATTTAGTGAACCCTGTATGCGACTGGCTCGGTGAGATTTACGAGCCCGCCTCCAGGGAATTTGTGATTCCGGGACGTGGAAGACTGCCGTTAGACGAGGAATCCGTGTTCTGCACGTTGGGTGTGCCCCGTTGAGAGATCAAAGTCCCGTATGAGGTCAACAATAAGATTGAGGAAATGTTGTTTGCCCGTTTGTTTCCTAGGTTGACATCCATGCCGAACACGATCGTGCTGGCAAATTCACTGGAGGGCATGACAACCCATGGCGAGGTTTTCAAGATGAAGCTACTCATATACCTGATCTCAACTGTTTTTGCGCCAACCACATCTCTTCGCCCAAGCAACAAATGCTTCCCCATCCTGGTTAATGCTCTATCTCTACTACTTTTATTTTTCCTTCAATCTTTTGACTCCTATGTCATCTGTAAGCTAGTAACTGCCAGTTTTTTGATGTTTTCCCATTTGATTTCTGATGCAGGAACTTCTTGTCCTGAAATTTGTGTCGTGCAGGCAAAACTGAAAGATGTGAAGAATATGAATTGGTGTAAGTTCATTGCGGACTTCCTGCATGATGCATTCTCAAACAAGATGTACCAGAAGGTTTGTCGACTCCATTTAATGGTATTTTTGTACTAGTCTTTTGCAAACACTCTTAGCTCCTTGAGTATGCATGGCAACCATGATGGTGACATTTTGGCAACTACCATCATAACAAGATGGCAACTGCCAACATAACTAGATGGCAACTAACACATATAGATGGCAACTAACAGAAATACATGGCAACTCTTTTCTTCTTCATGCCCTCCAACTTGATGATTGAAGGAACATACGTTAGCTTCTTTATTGCAAAATACCATGATGGCAACAGATTTTTTTCTTTTTACATTATTGTACATCAGCTCATGTACGTCGATCGTCTTGATCTGTACACTGTGGACTTTACTGGGATAGGAGGCCCGCCGCCTCCACACAAGTTTTCTATTTCTGCATGGACTTACGGTGCTGTCAAGGCTGTGCTTGCCGCGGACAAGATAACTAATACGAAATACGGGAAACTGCAGGTTAGTTCTGGCTTCTTTCTTTGCACGACATTCTTTCAATTTTGACGTTGCATAACATATGAAAAAATCCCCATACGGCAACCGTCTGTGGCTAACAAGAGATGACTACCTTGTTAGCCATAGCTGTCTGTGCATGGTATCCATGTCTTACGCCACATGGCAACTCTGCCATCCATTTTGAAACTTCTATCCTCTTTCTTTTTTTATTTTTATTTTTTCAATACATGAACTGTTAGTTAGTGTTCATTGTTTTCTCTCTTTACATGCTAGCTATTTTTTTGGTTTTTTCCAGCTGATGGCCAAGCATGCTATAGACTACAGCGTGTTTGGTGGGCCTCAAAACTTTGGAAAGTGGATGGACGTGCACTCAGCTCCATCTTGTCATGTTGAGGTAATCAAGAATATAGATCTATGGTTGTGTTTGGTTTATTTTGATCTTGTGCACGTGACTTCAATACGGTTGGTTACTGCTGCTTCTTATTTCGTGCACAAGTGAGGGCACCTGTTGAGCATCTAATTGGGCAGTTTGCATCCGGAATGACCAGCTTGCTCGGGAAGTTGGTTGAGGGTTGGACGTCCCTTAATGGCTTTGACAGCGACGCGGTTGTGAGGCAGTTCACTCCATTTGTTGCAGAACAGACACATCGGCCAACTAGTTGTCGTGGTCGGTACGACTACAATAGCTCGCAGGAGCTTCCTGACACACAAGATGAACTAGATGGAGATGCTGCTCTCGACAAGGACGATGACAATGACATGGAGAACGTGCAACATGACACCGATGATGATGAACATGTTGAAGTTCGTGCAGGTGGTAAGAAGGGCAAGGGTGCACCAGATGTCCCCTCACCGGAGAAAGTCAAAGAACAGACAGCTGCGAGAGGCAAGGGGGTGTCGCCCTCAAAGAGGGGGGGGGTCCAGAGGATGTTGGGCAGGGCTCTCCTGTCAAGAGACCTAGGACCGATCCCTTAGCTGCTAGGAGGAGGTTTGACTTCTATTTTAGTGTTTTGTTTTGTCTCTCCTTTCGAATAGACTGACCCCCTTTTCCATTTGTTTTTGCTAAGCGCGGCAACGATTTTCGTGTCTGACACTTGGCACCTTTTTTGCCTCTTTCTTATATGTGCAACGAGGCGACAGCTGGTGGACGAGCAGTTATGAAGAAACAAGCACCAACGCCAACCCGTGTTTCTGCTTGATTGAACAAGGATGCCCCTATTGCTGCTGACACGCCTTCCACTAGGTCATCTCCTCGTACGTCGACGTCCAACACCGGTGATCCTGTCATGTTGCCAGATTTGAGGAAGACAGTCAAGAAGTAGGTTATCCCTGTTCTTTTTCATTGCCATATTTCTATATTTTTGCTTTTCAATGCAACTGTTCAGCTTGCCACATGGGCTACTGCCATCAGTCCCACATTTCAACTGTTGTTTCTCCCATGCTCTATTTCTTTTTACTACATGGCAACTCCTGCTTGTTTTGCATGGCAACTGCTAACTAGTCAAGATGGAAACTCTTATTCCACCTACATGGCAACTACCAGCTTTTCCATTTTGTTTGTGCACTCATCCACACCTAGTTTTGAAATGGCAGTCCTGGCACATCACACATTTCTTACATTTTTAAGATGTGTACCATGGCAACTCCTGCTTGTTCTGCATGGCAACTGCTAACTAGGCCACATGGCAACTCTTATTCCACCTACATTTGCAATTATCAACTGTTCATCTAACAATGTTCGTGTGTTTTTTTTTCAGGGTGAAGAAGACTACCACACGCGTGACCAAGCAGAACCCCAGAGATCCACTTGAACGCATACACTCAAAGTTGTCGACAGGTGGCAACTCAGACGTTCATGAGGCGCTAGTGGACAAACCTGTTGCTGCAGCGTCCACTGTTCCCACTAGCTCTAATGCAAGCGGCCGAGCATCTCCGCCGGTTGCAGATGTGCAGGCTACGACAGCAGGCATCCGTACATCTGGGAGTGACGAGTCGGTATCTACCAGGACTGCTGAAATATTGCCCACTCTCCTGGCAATGAAGGATGCTGCTGTGAGCCATGCCACCCAATCAGCAAGTGTTGAAGTGGACGCCCCCGAGATCAACCTAAGAAAGGAAGATTACCGCTCATCTAACATGGATTCCAAACATGTGGGTGGTGGCACTTCTGCGTCCACGAAAGAAGGGGCTGAGGCGACAGTTCATAATGATATGCCATCCACAGGTGAGACTCTTGGCACAACAGCTCCAGCTTCTGGTGCTCCAGAGGTTGCTAAGGTGACCGTTACGCGAGCTGGTCTTCCACCTAGGCATCGTAGCCCCCGCAAGCAATCTGCAGACATACCCAACGCGCCGGCTGTAGCTAGGAGCAGCAGGGATGACTCTGGTTATGTGCTTGCGTCCACACTGTTCCCACCACCTGCCAGAAACAATGTTATGGAGTGAACGGAAGACCGGAGTACAACCGACCCAGGTGGCAAGCTGGGCACGACCGACGGAGGTGAACGTGCGTAGCAGACTACGTCTTTACCCGATGTGGATAACCCCAGCTTAAATCTGCGCACTTCTAAGCTCCCAGTCAACATCGGTGTCCCCTACAGTCCAAACAAGAAGATTGTCAAGAAAGCTGCGACTGATACCGCTGACAACACGCCCCGCCCTACGAATAAGCCCGATGATTCTGCAGCGGCTGATGCAGAAATGTTTGTTGATCTTTCACCCTTGGATTCTGCCCAGCAAGTTGTTCGCGGTCCGGCCAGTAGGCAGGAGAGGCACCCAATGGCCTTCACCCCACCGAGCTTTAGCCTTGGCATCAGTCAAGATCAACCAGTGGTGCAAGATCCTACGCCAGTTGCCTTTGCTTTCCCAGCAGGCATGGCCCCAATGATGGCGCAGCCAATGGTCGAGGGCAAGAAGGTTGTCAAGTTCGCAGAGCCGGTTGTGCAAGGTACATTTCTTATGCGTTTATCATTTTTGTGTATACATCTTTTTAGTTTGACTTTTGTCCTAGGCATTTTTTTTGGGTTCTCACTTGTGATGGCAAATGTTATCTGATGGACATGGCAACTGGATTTGCTTGCACGCTGTCACCTACATTTTCTGTTGCCATGCTGCATTTTTATTCTGCAAGCACATGGCAACTGGAGTTCATACAACATGGCAACTATAGTTGTTGTTACATGGCAACTACAATGCATTGCACATGGCAACTCCCTACTTTCTGTGCCTACATTTCATATTCTGCAACCTTTCTTTCAAACTAAATTTGTTTTGTTTTCCAGGTATCCTAACCCACTTTTTTTATCCTTGCAGCCACCCCCGAGGAGATTACGTCGTCACTTGATGAAGCTTACCGTAGGAATGAGGAGGCAGCATTGCAGAGGAGGTCCTCACGAGGTCAGGGGCAATCAAGTTCCAACGTGCCTGCTAAGTCGGTATCTGAGGATACCATTAGAAGTGCCACCCCTGGTTCTGTGAGGCAGCACAGGGTAGTTCATGTACCACCCGCGGATGATTATGAGCTGGAAGTCAAGGCCACAAAGGATCAGAACCAGATGTACGAAATTGTCAAGCGCTTTGGAAATGTGAGGTCCAACAGCAAGCACATGAAGGAGATGAAAGCGTAATGACCACACCCACATAAACCTCTCATTTGCTTTGCTCTTTTTACTATTCATCCTTTTGCTATTTCTAGATATGATTCGTTTACGTTTTATTTCTTTTTTTACTTAGTAGACATGATTCTTTCATGTTATATCATCTTCATACAGCTCATGTTTGGACAGAACCAGGATCATACAATGTGATGCGACGTACGTTGACCTGGGTGATCTTGCCGAGTCTGTGAGGCCACTCGGTAAAATGTCAAAGAATGTAGTTGCATGTGGGATTGACTTCATCAACAGGCATATGGATATGTCTCCTGACAAAACAATCATGCAGTATAGCGTGACCTGCAAAATATGGGATGGTGACTTCCACCACAAAATCCCGAGGAAGCATTTTGCTGCGCATGGTGATTTCAAGCTCACAATGAAGAAATGTGTGAGTACTCCTTCCTTTTTTGCACATTTTTTCCTCCCATGATATTTTTTGCCAGTAGCTATGCTTCCCATGTGGGCTAGACCCTGTTTTGTGACAGTTGTTTCATGTGGCAACAGCTGCCATGTAAAATGAATTTTTGATTTGCTTTCTTAATACAACCTATGTGGCAACTTCAAACTAAAATATATGGCAAATTTGTTCATACATGGATGGCAACTTCTTTTAATTACCCACTGTAACTAAACATTCTATGGGGTTTACTTTTCTTGGACCCCTTACTGCTTTTATGTCACTCATGTTCCTGTTAGTGTAACCGGTGATATCTTTACACGTCATTTTCCCAACTACATCATTTCTGTTCTTAATGTGAGCTCTGCTTCTTCTTTTCCTTCATTTTTTGCTTGCAGGTCTTGTTCCCCATGTTTCAGGAGCTTGCACTACAGGACCCACATGACAAGTGTGGTCACCACTACGCGATTTGCCTTGACTTGAAGAACCAACGTTTTGAGGTGCTTGATTCAATGCGTTCAGAAGCTGATGCAGACGTTACTACGCATGCTGAATACTTCATCAACAACCTCAAAGAGACATGGAACCGTCACTATGAAAACTCAAATGTCCAGATCAGACATTTTCCAATTGAGTACATGGCGACTACGAAGCAAGGAAACCGGTATTTTCTCATCTTTTCTTCATGTGTCCTCTAAACCAATGCTTACTCTTTTTTGTCACCTCTGAATTGAAGTTTACGATTTTTCTCTCCGTTCTTGTGAGTTAACCTGACTCTTTTCTTGTTTAGGCACGACTGCGGCTTCCACACGTTGGAATACCTTGCAAAGTGGGAAGGTCAACGGGTTCCTGTCATCACAGCTACAATGGTCGTCGAGCTCCGCAAAATTTACACATGGAACTGGTTGATGAATGAAGATTTCAACACGTGGTCCAACGCACGTGAGTTCACAGAGGAAGCTGTGAAGAAAGTCGCCAAGAAGTACAAGTGATCACGTGGTGCTCCATACCGAACGCCTACCTTACATTCTGTTGCCGAGGAATGTAAGGTATTACCTTGTTTTTTCAAAACTATGTCCGTGTAATATGCTATGACTGCATCTCCCCGTAGCCTAGTATACAGTGGTGGTGTGTGAGTGACATTTGAATAGTTTGTAATATATGTGTGGATGTGAACCTACTTAGGTGTGACAGCAGATACGTTATGTGTTTTCAGTATTATTATGCGCTTGTGGGTTGGTAGTACCAGTATGGTGTTTTGAATGCGTCCTTGATGTCTGAAAACATGGCAAATGTAGTTGATCAGTCATGGTTAGTGAAAGTTATCGTTCTTTCTTGTTTAGCTTTTTGGGTTTTTTGCACTGCTAACTGTACCGGCTAGCATGGTAGTTTGATCACGCAGCCGTAACCTATGCAGTTGATGCACGAGACCGTTTCAGCTTGTTTCCCATAGTTTGCACCACAATACAATATGTGTGACTAAATTGCGCTGACTGAACATGGAAATCTACGCAATGAAGATTCAGTACAACCAACATGGCATGTTCAGTACAACTAACATGGCAGATTCAGTACAACTAACATGGCAAATTTAGTAGAAATGGCATGGCAGATTTAGTAGAAATGGTATGGCGGATTCAGTAGAAATTGCATGGCAGATTCAGTTCAAGTAACATGGCAAATTCAGTGCCATACACGTGGCAACTGCAGCTATTCCTTCATGGCATTTTTACTTCAAATTCTGATGCCCCTGAAGAGTCATTCTCCAATTTTTACAAAATTTAGAACATCTAGATTACAAAAAAATGTCACCATGGACCAAGTCATAGTGCTCCAATGTTGTTTACAGATTGCCCGTCCCTTTCTTTGGTTTCTTGTGTTTTGCTTGAATCTCCAATCCCGATTTGTATCTTATCTCTTTTGGACGCCCTTTTGTGATGGAACGGGGCGGGTTCCTAACCTGTGTTTGTGTGCTTGTTGTTCCAGATCCTACCTCCGAGTTTTCAGATGATGGCCCCGTGGACGAAGGCACACTTGATGTGCGGGGGAACCTGTGTAAGGCTTCCTCAGCTTTCCTCTTCTTGATCTCATCAAGCTCTCTTTTGAGGGCCTTCCTGTGTTTTTCTGCGACCCTTGCTGTCTCATCATTCTTGCATGCTTCATCAATTAGTTCAGCATAGTTCTTTGTCAACACAACGTGCCTCACGGCTTCCATGGTTGACTTTGGTCTCTCGTCATGCACGGCCAAGACTGCGTTTGATGTTTGCGGCGCCAATGCGTTGTCAGCGTCCCAAGTCCATCGCCGCCTTATGAAATGGCGGGGCATTCGTGTCACCGCGTTCATGTCCATTACTTTTAGAATGTGACAGCACACAATCCCGCCCCGTTCGAATTTGCAGCATTGGCAGTAGTATTCGCCTTCGCTTATCGATGCCTTCACAAAGTAGTTCCTTCCCTTGTCCGGGTCTTCAGCTTCTGAATCGGACATGCCCAGGATAGAACACACCTTGAACGTATGTTCGTCCACCTAGAAAGCCGTGTACATGCTGGCATGCTTTATTTCTTTCTGGAATCTGCAAATTTTGTGTGGTTTTGTTAAACTCTTGTGTGAAGTTTTTTTGTAGCACCTTTTGTTTTTGTGGCCAATGGAATTACAATTCGTTCAAACATGACAACTACAGTTCATTAAACATGGCAACTGCAGTTGAGTAAACATGACAACTGCAGTTCATTAAACATGACAACTGCAGTTCATTTAAACATGGCAACTACATAACAACTTTATTTTGGCATTTGCATTCCATACCATCATGGCTAGTGGAATTACAGTTCATTAAACATGGCAACTGCAGTTCATTAAACATGGCAACTGTAGTTCGTCAAACATGGCAACTGCAGTTGAGCAAACATGGTAACTGCAGATGAGTAAACGTGGCAAACTGCAGTTCATTAAGCATGGCAAACTGTAGTTCATTAAGCATGGCAACTACATATCATGGTTACTCTGTACCTAATGGCTACTTTTCAACAAAATCATCATTTTTAAATAAGCATTTCAACTGCATTACATTCTACATGGCACCTAGTACCTTCATGATTGTGTAAATAAGATTGTAACACAACTGACTTACTTGTTAAAAATCTTGTTGGTGTATATCTTGCTCATCTGTCTCTCCATTGGTAAATATGTTAGCAATTTTGGCTGCTTGAGCGCGGTGTTTGCTTCTTGCTGCAGCTCGGATCCCAGTATTTTTTGTTGCAAAGCGGTGTACTGCTTGGCAAACTGTAGCAATGAGTTGCCAGGGCTCACGTAGCGCTTCAAAACAGCATTGAACCCCTCACTGTGCTGTGTAGTCTGCAGAAACGGGAAGAAGCACTGCATGAAGTAGGCCGGCACCCAGTACATTCGCTTCTCCCATAAGCTAGCAAGCGTCTCGTGGTCTTGGACTTGATATGTTTTGATCATAGCCATCCAGCTCCTTTCAAACTCCTCCACCGTTAAGCTGTGGTCCATGCACAGCTCGAATGCCTTGTGCAGCTCTGGACGGTCAGCAAAGAACGGTCCTAGCATCTCCTCAGCCTTCTTTATAATGTGCCACCTGCAGTGCCTGTGCACTGCCAACAGAAAGACCTCATCTATGGTTGCACGCATGCTAAAATCCCGGTCTGTTATTATGTTCATCGGAGCAAGTCCACCCATGCACTCCAAGAAGGTCTTGAACAGCCAAGTGTACCCATCCGTGTCTTCGTTCCGAACGAGCCCGCATCCGAACTGCAATGACTAATTGTGGTTATTTATTCCTATGAATGAAGCACATGGCATCTTGTACATATTAGTGAGATATGTCGCGTCAAATGAAATGCAGTCTCGGAAATGTTTGTAGGCTCTTCTTGTAGCACCATCCACCCAATACATGTTCCTGACACGGTCCTCATCGTCCAATCTTATCCTGTAGAAGAAATCTTGATCTTCTTTCGCTTTCTCATCGAAGTAGGCTATCGTGGCTTCTATGTCAGCCAACTTGCTTTCTCTATGGTACTTTGCCTTTAGGTTTGTGACGTTTGCTGGTAGGTAGGGCATGCTACTCAGAGACCCCTTTTTGCTGTGGATGAGGGAGAGTATCTGCACCATTCTTGATAGACCGACGTTACAATCATGTAGCAGCTTTATGAATTTCTTCTCGAGGGGGGTGAATCCTCTGTGGGCGGTCAGAAATTTTACCAAGTCAAACTTCTTTATTAGCTCGTGGTTGTGCTCGTCAAAATATTCAGTGACCACCCACTGTGATCCATCTATGTTCAGCTTACACCGGACAGGGCATTCCGTCTTGACAATGATACCTCTCTTTCGTTCCGGAACGATAGGTGCATCACCTTTGCCCTTCTTGTTTCTTCGTGCCTTGTAGCACCTCATCTCACCTCTACTGTACTCATTAGTTTTTTTAATTTTTCTACGGTATTCAGTGTTGACCATAAACCCATGGAACTTCGCATATGTCTGGTAGAATTCCTTTGCATCTTCAAATGAATCAAATCTCTACCCAAGATACGGTGGCTGGGGTACCATGATTTCTGATTGCCCACCATCTTCATCCCCTTGTGCTTCGTCATCGGTTTCATCATTCACTTCAGTATCGGCGGCTGTTTCATTTGCTTGAGTGTTGCTTGTGCTTGTGTGCACAGGTGTGCTTGTTGGTATTGCTGGCACGATTGCCATTTCTGACACTGACTCGGCATTGTTCGTGGCATGACTGTTGGCTGGCTGGTGGAAAGCGTCTTCCGTGCGCTCAGAGCTCCCCGCAGTAGATGTCCCCGTGCCGCTGTTAATTGTAGTTGAAGGTCCTGCAATAAAAAATCAGGTACAAGCGTAAGATTTTGCTTGAATGTCATGTTTATCGTAACGGAGTACAGCAACTGCATGTGATTTTGCATGACATCATTCACACAACAAGTCGTGAATCTGCATATGGCCATGCATGGCAACTGTAATTCTCTAGTAATGGCAACTACAGTCCAATCACATGGCAACTACAATTGCCAACACATGGCAACCAACGTCTTTTAGCATCAGAACTTGTAGCATATAGCAATGGCAGATATAGTCCAACACACATGGCAACTACTGTTGCCAACACATGGCAACCAGCGTCTTTCAGCATCAGAACTTGCGGCATATAGCAATGGCAGATACAGTGCAACATACATGGCAACTATTGTTGCCAACACATGGCAACCAGTATACTCTAGCATCAAAATTTGTATTCTAGGCTTGAGCTCAATACGCAAATGTGAACAATCATGAATGTTGCACACACTCTTATAGCAATTGGCAAATCCCGAAGACAATATACGACTCTTTGCACACGACCACTTGGTAGCATTTTTTGTTTATTTTTTCCACCACCACCGTTACAAATCTACTTTTCTTCACATGCTATTCCACACAAAAGCAAATGCAATACTATTTTCTGTTTTCACTTTTTTTTACCTTATTGTGCCGCATGTGCCGATCTTGTGTGGTCTGTCATTCCGATTTGATGTGCTCTATCTGCAATAGCGCTTTCCCGCAACTGTGAAGCTTGCCATGAGACGTTTGCCTATGTGGTTGCACCATAACAACCTGCGATCATGGTAGCAGTTGGTCATTGCATGGCAACTGTAGTTTGTTCAACATGGCACATGTAGTGGTCCAACCATGCCACACAGATTTGTTCACACTTGTCATCCACGGTTGTTTAGACATTGCAGTCACATTTGATTATACATGGCAACTGCAGTTTGTCCAGCCATGGCAACTGAAGTTGTCCGGTCATGGCAACTGTAGCTGTCAGATATGTTCCTTTCTCCTAACTCACTGTCCACAACTTCACTTTCATGCACTCACCTGTGTACGACGTTGATGGCAGGTACATGGTTGCCGCCTGATGCCACGTGCTGCATGAAGGTCCTACATTTTTTCCGATATAACTCGTGAGTCTTTTGCCATCCTTGCAAGTTTAATTTCATGTCCACAACAGTAAGTTTCTTTTTCGTATGCGTTACCTTGATTTTCCACATTAGCTAGCTGAAGTTGGTTGCCCGTATATTTGTCAGTGTTAGCGCCCTGTGACAAAACTTGCCATGCTGCCCCCCTGATTGTGGTTTGGTCATAAGAACCTGCTAAAAATAGATTGTAGGACATAAGTAGAATGTCATCTTCATCGTCATGAACATGGCAACTGTTTCTTCTTTGTTTATCATGCATCGTACCAATGCCCGCGTAGTGCTCTAGTAGTGGCAGCAATGGCCCTGAAGAAATGAGTTGATTGTACTCTGCTGCATCCCAAGGTGGCGTTTCCGGACTTTGAGAAAGCCAAGGATCGGTGCCATCTTCGTGATTTATTCTTCTGCTTTTTCTTTTCTGCCACTGTGCTTTTAGTCACTGCATGAACAAGAACGCATCAACAATCTGCAAAAAGCATTCTTGCTGTTTGCACGTAGAAGATAACACGGCAATCTCATAACATTTCTTGCGTAGGCAACCAACACCTCATGGCAAGTATGACATGCACATCCATTCTCTTTTCTGAATTCCGGATGCCACCTATCATTTTGAAGCGATGGCAACAGAAATTAAAATAGGATGGCAAGCAATAAGATAACATGGTGGCAACTACGGACAACGATAGATGGCAACTGACGTTAGATACAAGTGGCAATTATTTTTCCTCCCTCCCCATGCCAAATTCCTCCTTTCTCTCCCTATTTATAGTGATTCCTACGCACGCTTCAATACCAACTACTCGCATCAAGCCGACCCAGAAGCTTGGCACAAGTCTAGCATAGTATATGGCAGATCTGGCGTACGTATGTTGGTGGGCAAATGCAAAGACACACAAATTCGTGGGGTGTTTGCCCTGATAGCGTGGATCCAGTCGCCATCTTCGTGGGCAAATTTGCAATTTCAGATTTCTGGACAAAAGAAGGCCGAGAAACAGAAGGAGATCGGAGATCCACCTGCTTTAGCTCGTCGTCTTGGGAGGGCGGGGTTGGGGTGGGAGGGGTGGGGGGTGGGGGTGGTTAGCGGTGGGAAGGCGCTAGGGATCTGCTCTGGTTGCCATGGCAACCAGAGAAGGAAGGCGACGGAGGTAGGGGATCGAGAGGTGCGACACAATGGCGGCAGGGCGGACTGGGGATCGGAAGGAGCCCGGGACGGCTGGCGTGCTGGTTCATGCGGGCAGCGTGGTCGTTTGGCCCGGACGTGTGGGTGGTTTGCCACACACCGGACGTGCGGGTTGTGGCTGCGCGTGCCCGGACGCGGTCGTGCGGGCGGGTTCTTCTCCATGCCACACGAGACGTGCGGCACAACCACCCGATACACCACACATGTGACAGTTATCGGTGTCCAAAGAAATTGAAACCGCAAAAAGAAAACAGGTTCAAGAACCTCCTAGAAGATTCCCAAAATCAGAAAAACTAGTTAGGAACTTTTTTTGCGATTAAACCAGCTAGGAACCTCCTGGAAAGTTCCCCAAACCGGGATGGCTGAAGCATTGGGCGGGCCGGCCCAGATAGTTGCTCGCTCACGAACCCTTGTGCGAAACCTCACATCTAGGCGCAGCGTGCGTCATATAGGATTTTTCCAGCTACCAGACCTTCCTGAAACGCTTCCGGAAAATGAGCTCACGTCACATCTCCAAGCAAGTAAATGGGCAGGCCCAAGTCATCACGCGTGTGGGCAATTCATCGAGCAACGAGAGATATATATATCATTTGCAAGTGGTTAGCACATCGGCGTATTATGAGCATAATTAGTTTGATGCCAAAATTTGGCATGACAATGTTTAACATTGTGTCAAATATTGTCTATTAATTGATTGATTACCAATAGTTGGTAAGTATTGTTATTGTTAATATTTGGCAGTGCCAAGGTTTGGCTAGCCAAATATTAGTAGTAAACCAATCACACGCTAGGTTGTTATACATCATTTTGCAAACAACTTTCAAATTCTTAAGCATTTTGGTGAAATCATGAATATTTTCCGAATTCACAAAGATATTCGGAAATTATGAACTTTATATTCAGATCATGAACAATTTTCAAGTTCACAAACATATTTTAAAAATTAGTGCTTTTATAAATCATGAATATATTTTGAATCTGTGAACGTGTTTTTAAACTCGTTAACATATTTTTAACACGGTGAACATTTTTTGAAAATTGGGAACATTTTTCTTATTTTCAAATTTTTTATTGAAATTCATGAAAATTATTTGAATCAACAAGCATGTTTTGAATTCATAAACTATTCTTGGAATTTGGGAACACATTTTTAAATTTGCGAATATTTGTTCAAATTATACAACATTTTGTGAAAATGCAAATATTTTTACAAAATTACGAACATTTTGATTCCCAGAACATATTTTTCAAAATCACTAAATCTTTAGTATTTGAACATTCTTTTGACATCACATATATATTTTTTAATCCACGATTATTTTACGATTTCCCAAACATTTTCAAAATCTGGAAGATTTTAATTCACAAACATTTTATGCTTTGACGAATAATTTTGGAAAAGCATGGACATTTTTCCAATTCATGAAAATTTTTTGAATCAATGAAATTTCTTGAAATTTGGTAATGATTTTTGAAATTTGGAAACATTCAAATTCATGAACATATTATGGAAACGTGAACGTTTTTACAAAATCATGAACACTTTTTTCTTAAACATTTTTTCACAATTTTCGAACACTTTTTCAAAAACATGACAGTTTTAAAGCAGTGAAAATTTCTTATTTTAAAAGATGTCTTATATAATAAAAAGGAAAGTAAAAAATTAAAAAAAGAAATGAAACCAAATAGGAGGCGTCCTTTCACGCATATGGGCTAGTCCAAAAACAAGATCATGGAGCGGGAGCTACGCGTTTCCTCCCTATTTGGTGCCTAGGCTGCTGCATATAGGGCGCGGCTATGTGCTGCCTGCTGCTGAGCCTTTTTTTTTTTAATTTGAGAGGTGACTCTGATTTTATTTGTATGTGATGGTATTTGCCCCTGTTTACGGTCCAAAGTACGACACAGATTTTGGTACATGTTTCGGTATGAACAATTATTAGAGAATGGTTTTTTTAGAATTACGAGATTTGTCCTTCAAAATGACATAGAAAATGTACTTTTGAAGCACGCATTTATTGATTTTGTATCCGTTGCCACGCACGGGCCCTTCTCCTAGAATCGCAACAACTAGACTGAGAGCTCCGCCGCAAGGGTGTGCAAAAATTCATGTTGATGCAAGTGTGACCAAATCCGAGATGAGAGGTCCAGCGGTAGCAGTATGTCGTGTTGAGTCAGGACTATATTTGGGAAATTCTTCTCTGTTTGTTCAAGGGATTATTGATGTGGCTACACATGAAGCAATGGCGTGTGGAGAAGCTTTTGTCTCTGGCTGATGATTTTATGATCCAAAATTTGGTAGTTGCTTCAGACTCAAAACAGGCGATGAATGATATTGAAAAAGGAACAAATGGTAGCTACGAGTGCGTCATTAGCGAGGTTAAGCAACGGACGAGGTTTTTCAATTGTAGCTTTGTTTTTGAAGATCGAGCATCAAATACTGATGCAAATAGGTAAGCTAGCTTCTATAATACACTAGATCAGGGGCGACATTTATGGTTGATCCATCCCCATGATCCTTTCAGTACCTTTTTATGTGGTTTATGATCAATAAAACTTAGCTTCACCCCTCAAAAAAAACCTGAGGTCATGTTCTTTTTTGTATTTCATTTTGTTTTTATTCACATTTTCTTACTTTTGTTTATATATTTAGTTATTCTGAATATATATGTTTCAAAAAATAATTTACATATATTTTTTAAAAATCATGCATTAAAAAATGTTAAAACATATATATATATAAATATATATATATAAATGTTAATAAAAAGTACAAATGATATTACAGACATTTCAAAAATGTCATGCATTTCGAAAAATCTAGATAAATTTTTAATAAGTTTATTTGTGCGATGTATATTTTTCTTGCGTCGTACATTCAAAAACAATGTACGTTACATTAAGAAACATGTCCACAAGTTTTCAAATTATGTTTGTGAAATTTTCAACCAAAGAGTGCATAAAATGTAAAAAAATGTTTCGAACAACTAAAAATGTACATAACATTTTAAAGAAAAATTCCAGCAATTCAAGAAAAAAGTTCCTAATTTTTTTTAGAAAATGTCTATAAAATCGGATAAAAAATACCTGCAGTTTCAATAAAACCTTTATTAAATTAAACAAATTTTGCTGACATTTTAAGGAAACATTCATGTGTTTTTAAGGAATTTTCATGGAATTTTTATAAAAAATTGTACAATTTAAAATAATAGTTGTATAGTTTTAAACAAATATTTATAGCCATATAAAACATATACTAAGTGTGTTTGTAAAATGTTTCTTGCGTGTTTGAAACAGTGTGCAAAAACATTTATATCATGTATCAGCAAAATATGTTCACCGTGTATTAAAAAAATCGCATGTGTGCTAAGAATGTACTTTGTGTAATAGGACAAAATACACATGTGTTATAAAAATTAAACCAATTAAGATATAAAACAAAAAAAGAATAAAATAGTAAAATTTAAAGAAAACAAAGGAAAAAACTAAAATTATAACGAAGATAGAAAATAAAACAAGCAACACATTTAAAAAAAAATTATAAGTAAGGACCAAGAAAAAGAGAAAACTAGAGAAAAAAGAAAAGGAAGAAGAAGAAAACCGACGATCAACCTACAGCCATACACAAGCGCAAGTTGCGACTACACCTAATGTGCTGGCCCGATTCACTCGTTGATGGGCGATTCGTATTAGGAATCGATGCGGAAGAAACATAGTCATTGGTTAGCGCCCGCGTGTGCAAGTTCGGGCCTGCCGAACTACTTCGTTTCGGTTTTGGCAAGGTTCAAACCGGTTTTTTCTTTTCTTCTTGTTTTTTTTTACTAAAACTTGGGATCTTTATCGCTTAAGTAATATACGGTTACAATCAGCCCTAAGACTGCTTGCAAGGAGAGAAGGACTTTCGTCTAGCCAACAATCAGAAATGTTTAGAGTAGTGGCATATTTAGCACACACGTCCGTGGACCGTTAACTGCCCTTGAAGCGTGTTGAACCAAAAAAGAGGCAAAATTCAAAGCTCTTTCCCTAATTTCATCGAAGATAGGCATCACAATTGATCTAGAACTGTGACGCGAATGCCAAATGTTTACAACCTCTAAACAGTCGACCTCCATCACCACATGCGAGAAGCCCCTCAGACGGGCAAACATTACTCCTTCTCGCAGTGCCAACACCACGGCAATGAAAGGGTTGGTGACACCTGGCAGAGACTATGCACCTAGGAAGGAAAGATGGGAGCGAGCCACACCTCCCCTGCTACCCTTGAGTGCCTATAGATCAACGACTCCATCAGTGTTGATTTTGATCCATCGAGGATCAGGTGGGCACCAACAATGCCCACTGGATTTGCTTCGTCCATCTGATGGAAGCTCTAGGAGCAGCAAATCATCCCTAGCCCCCTTGACTGATTGTATAGGATTGTAGCCATCTTGGTCATCGGTCCAGCAATTCCTGGATGTCCATGTAGCATGCATGATTTATTTCTATTTCCTTTCTTCTTTTTATTTTGGTATTTATGTTCGTATTTATTTTTGATTCCTTTTCAGCCTTTTTGGCTTATTCTTATTTTACGAATATTTTTCAAATTCGTTAACCTTCTTTAAAATCATGATTTTTCCTGGCAATCATGAACACATTCCAAATTCATGAATATTATTCTAAAATTTCTGAACAATTTTCAAATTTCCGAACATAACTACAAATTAAGTTAACTTTTTTGAAATCGTGAACATATATTAGAAACACATGAACATTTTTTTTGAATTGGCGAACATTTTTCATTTGAATATTTTTTCTGAAATTTCGGAACAAGTTATAGAAATTTGCCAATAGTTTTTGACTTTTGTGATTTGAAAAAAATAATGAATCGTTTTTTTCATTTCATGAATATTTCTTGTTTTCCTGGACAGTTTTAGTGAAATCGTGAGCATTTTTTAATATGCGGACATTTTTAACGAATCCGTCAACTTGTTTTGCAAATTTGCCAACATTTTTCGAGACTCTTTAACATTGCTTTGGATCTCGTGAACATTTTTTTATATATGATTTTTTTCTTAAATCACAATCATTTTTCTAATTCATGAACATTTTATAATTTGTTGAAAAAAATGAAAATTCATAGTTTCTTGGATTTGTAAAACCCTTTTGAAATTCCGAATTATTTAAAAGAAGAATAAGACAAAAACATAAAATAAAAGAAAAATAGAAAAACAAAAAAACGCGGGCGACCAGCCCCGCAAATGAACGGCCCAAAATGGTGCGCCGAGGAAAAGGACAGTACTGAATGAGGTCAGCCAAATGGGCTAGCCTTGTTCGCCTGCGAACATTTTTAAAATAGGAGCTCCCTTCAGCACACTTACACAATGAGCACGGGGGATGGGCCGGACTGATATGTCCATACAGGGCGCTGTTCTGTGTTTTCTTTTGTTCTTTTGAAACACTTATAATTTATTTATGAGCGGTTTTTTCTGGTCTGAGTAAGGGAGAAAATAAAAAGTATATCCTCCAAAAAATTGTGTAGAATATTTTAAAAATGTACATGTCTTAAAAATGGTTCACATATGTTAAAGGCAGTTCATGTATTTCAATATAAATATTCGTATATTTAGGTTAAATTTTTTAGTTGGCATACTTACACAATGTCCATGCATTTTAAAATGGTTTTTTATTTTAAAAAAGTTCATGCACTTACAACATATTTGGAGATTTAAAGGAGTTCAAGTTTATAAAAATGTTAATGAAATTAAAGTTATCCACGTGTTTAAAATATTCATGTATTTATAAAAATATTCATGTGTGACAAACTTGTTTACGCCTTAAAAATGTTTGTGCTATTTTTCTAATATATTTTTTTCTCAAATTTCCTGTTCATGGTGGTGTATGTGAACTCGAGACGAGAAGAGGACTTTCGTGCCTAGTACTGGTACGGCTATTTATCGCTTACGGCAATGGGACTGTACGTCTTGCCTGCATCTTTCCTCCAGTAAGGACACAACGTAGATCCATTTGCAAAAAAAGAGGACACAATGTAAATCATTTTTTTTACGTGACATCCGCTCGGTGTGCGATTTATATTATTTTTTCCGTTAATTTTTTTCCTTTGTTCGTTTCGCTGCATGGTGAAACTCGTGTCCGGTTGTTTGTATTTTCATTTTTTCTTCTTATTTGTTTCTATGTTTTTATCATCTTTTCTTGGGTTATTTTTTCTGTTTTGAAACATGTCCACTGTTTTCAATACACGTCGTACATTTTCGGTATTCACAGTTTGTTTTGATACATGGTGAACATTTTTAAGATACATGATAAACACTTGAAATACATTTTTTGTACTTTTGTAATACATGTTAAACATATTTCAAATACACGTTGAACATGTTTTAAAAGTTTTATAGATATTTTTTTCAAATACATGATGGTCATTCTTTAAAACTGTATGTTTGAATCTTTTTTGAATAAATGTTTTTTTTTTCAAATACAGGCTGAACATTTTCTTGAATGGTACGAAACATTTTTATTAATGCAAAAAAATATTACATCATATTTTTTTTAAATAATCATTAACATATTTATGAAACTCGTGAACAATTTTTGAAGATACCACAACTATTTTTTGAGTGGTACAATTTTAGTTGGAATTAGGCAAACATTTGTTTTTTACATTGTATATTTTCTAAATGTCACAATGTTTTCTGAAATACGGGAACATCTTTTAAAATGTCACAAACATTATTTTGTAAAAGTTGCACGAACATTTTGTTTACACTACATGAACATTTTAAAAATATGAAATTAACACCTCTAATTTTTTTAAATATAAGTAAGAAAAAAGAAAGAAAAGGACAAGAAAACATATGCTAAAAAAACTGATGCGGAGGATCCTACGGTCATCCCCATGGACCTACCTTCGTCTTCCAAATGCCAAGTGGACCGATGACATGAGCACATGCAAGACCAATCAAGATCGAGGTGACATCTCTCCTTAAAGAGCTTCCATGTGATCCACGTGAGACATGGCTACTACCACAATCTAGAATGCTATGTGTGCTTAGGCATCAATAAAACCCTCTCGAGGATGCTCAGAATCATGGACAAGTGTCCAAGTACACGGACGAAGAAGATCAACGAGAGGATCCACTGAAAGTCTACAGCGGCCGGACGTCCGGCCCATGGCTCGGACATCTAGCGCCTGGAGGCCGCAGCTCCAGCAGCAGACCGGCAGCCAAAGTGCTACAGGACCTGGACATCCAGCCCTCGCCCGGACATCAGGCCTGACCAGCCACTGGTGCGCACCGGTCCTAAACAAATGGTTTTTAACCCCTTTCCACGACGACATTTGGAACCATCGCCAAGTGAGTGTGGGCGATAGGGGGGGTCCTTCCCACACGACCCAGAAACCATCGGGGATAGGGACCCTACAGCACTCCAACTCTTTTCTGCTTGCATTGCCATCACAGTCGGTATTCTGTGGTGCTACGTTTACGATGCGCGGCCCATCACAAACGGCTCACTATTATAGAACGTGTACGTTGTGCGTCCCATCACAAATGATTCACTGTTAAGAATATTAGCTAATCGTCGTATGAGTGTCGGACAGGATTACGAAACGTCGGACCGTCGTAACATCGTCGTACACGACAACTATCGCACACGCTATTCTGTGGTGCAGCGTTTACGATGCATACTTCATCAGAAACAGTTCATAATTGCAAATCGTGTATGATAAGGCAACTAACACAAATGTTTAGTTTGCCCGCACCGTTTGTGACATTGTCTGACATCGCACACGTTTTGGAAACGGCAACTGTGTGCATGCTTGCACACGTTTCCTCTCTGTGAACCATCTCAGATTATGGTGTATATCGCAAACGTTTGTGTTTTACCAACCGTGTGTGCCGTAACAACCTAGAGAGCGTAATTTCATCGTAATTTAATTGCTGCTATTTCAAATTGTATCGGATTTGAATTTGAATTTGAATGTATGTTACAGCTTTATTCATATCAATCAGGTTCAAACAACCAATGCATTATTCGATTTATAGGTACACATGTTCAAGAATTACATAAGAACCAAATAAAGAATGATGAACCATAGTTGTATACTTGTACTATTAAAGACGGTAAAGAAAGAGGCGAAATATATTTTGGTTGCTGAACAAGGTGAAGCGGAATGCCCATATTGTGCCCTCCTCCATGCAGAAGGCACGCGCATGACTCTAGTCCGACCCCTTGTGATGGACGACCGCCCATCCTTCACGGTCTTCATTAAAACATCTAGATAATCATCGTGTTCTGGTAGAAATACTTTAACATTTGCATGCCCACCAATCATGTAGTTTGAGAGGTAATCTTGAGTAAACTGCTTTGGCAACCACTGCAAAGGAAAAAGATTCAGTCATTGTCATCTAACACAACTCATTATGGGCAGTAAAAAGAAGGCTGCAGAGTTCTTACTTACCATCCTGCAGTTCGCTGTTGTCTTGGATAAAGTGTAAACAAATAGTTTAATTGCCATCTTTGGACCCATTTTACTAACAATTTTTATCAGCTTCCTTACTTGATGCTGGTTCATCGATATCTCATTGCCCCATACGTAGAAAGGGTTGAAGCGCGGATCTTTACCAATGACATATGTACCTAAAAGCACCAAGTTAATATTAGAAGCTAAACAACAATTGCACAATGATGTAGTACAACACTCTTTTATAATATGTCTATATGCATCCGTATGTGGTAGTCCATTTAAAATCTTTAAAAAGACAAATATTTAGGAACGGAGGGAGTATCTTATAACATCCAATATACTCACATATTAGATGAATTAACATATTATATTATGAGCCGGAAGGAGTTTACTGCATTCTTACAAATTATTGGCTGATTAAATTCTGCTGTATCCAGGGGTTACAGTTAGTTTGAGCTAGTTCAGGCTCAAATAGCCCTAAAGTATATCTAAACTTGAGGGCTAGTTTGAGCTAGTTGCATCTATAACCCACCCAAAAAACTATTCAACCCAAGAGGTGCTAATTGGAACTAGTTCTCCTAGTGCATTTATTGTCAATCTAACCCTGCCATCCAAACAACTCTTTGGATGGAGTTAGTTCAGGGTTAGTAATGAGCTAGAAACTAACTCTAACCTCTAGCTAAGTTGAGTATCCAAACAGGGCTGTGTTGTTGTTGTTGTTGCTGCTGCTATTCTACGTATATCTAGACATCATTAGAACATTAATGTAACACTCTTCCTTGTTGTTATGTAGCCTAGGATTGCATATTTAGACATTAAGTACAATGCATGTTGCTATGTAGCCTCAGATATATTACATATGGCCTTAGTTAACCTAACGATAAATGGGTTGCAGATATACTCAGTTAAAAGTCCGATTCACCGATTAGTCCCTTATCAGCCGCCGGCCTATATGGTACCAGCTATTGATATCCTGAACAGTGAGCAGATATAAGCCATGGGATGAAACTAACCTCGATGGAAAATAATAGTCGTTCCCAAAATTGTCCCGTGTAGGTACATCGAGAAGCATGTTAAACACAACAGTTCATACTTGCACATATAAAACATCATGTTGTGAATAACTGGAATAAACAAGGCATACTACGAACAACCAAAGGTAGCATTTGAAACCGGACATATGCTAACTAAAAACAACCTAACAATCAAAAAACTTTAAAAGAGGCATATGCTAGCTATAACAGGCTTACAGCAAGCAAATATATGCATTCCTATCGATATGTTTAAACTAGAATGATGAAATGTACTGCACAGTAAATAATTGCACATATAGAGCATCACATTGTGAACAACTGAAATAAACAAGGCATGCTGCAAACAACCAGATATAGCAATTAAAACTGGACATATTCTCACTACACTACAAAAGGGACTCGACAAAACAAATCATGCGTTTCCCCCTGTGAAGAGGCACGACAAAACAAATCATGGGATTCCTCACTTGTCACAGATGGGATCATTCCCGTGGGTAGAGCACGGACCCTAGATGCGCTCCATGTTGTCGCAGATGGGCTCCTTCCCCTTGGAAGAGCACGACTGTAGGGTGCCCTCCTTGATATCACAGACAGACGCTTTCCCCTTGGAAGAGCAGATGGGCTCTTTCCCCTTGGAAGAGCCGGAGAGGGTGCCCTCCTCGTGGTCGCCGTCAATCAGTTCTGACTTGGAAGCTATGGATCCCAAGCCAGCGTCGCAGAATGTGTCCTTCAGAAATGACAAAAGGGGCTTGATGGCAATGTAGAATGGCAAATTGTTGACAGCGAGCTAGAGGAGATCAGCGGCGGTGCCATGGATGAGATCGATGGCGGTTGAACCCAAGGGGTTGGGGGTGGGACACTTAACCTGTGACATAGCCCGCCTCAGGCCGTCGTTGTCGATGACCTCGATGTCGTAGCCAGCGGCCGAGACATGCCCGCATACTCTAGCCCGCTGCTTGAGTGCCTGCCGCCAGTAATGGTCGTCAGCTTCCTCGGTGATGTCGGGCAAAGAGACCGCTATACACCTCTTTTGGGCCAGTCGCTCTTCGAGCTCCACGGGAAGCGTAGCCGGGCTTAGGCTGCGATGCTCTGGAGTGGGGGATGGGGATCTGTGGAAAAGGGGGCATTTGGCAGGCGTCATCTAAGAAACCCAGGGTGGCATGGGTATGGAGATCGGTGGGTAAGCTGCACGGGCAAATCGGCAGATGTTGACAATGGAGGCCTTGCGGCGGCGGCGGCGGGGACCTTGCTAGGGTTTCGAGCGAGGGAGGGTGTGTGTGTGTGTGTGCGCGCACGCTCGAGGAGGTTTTGGTGTGTGTGTGTGTGTGTGGAGGGGGTGTTTGAGAAAATGACGCGGGTACTGAAAATTTTACTATGCGGGAGTCAAACGCGGGAGTGAAATGTCGGGCTATTGAAAATTTTAATGATTGTGCATCGCAAATGGTCCGGAGATAACAACCGTGTGTTATGAAACAGAAAAACCATCGAGGCGGGCAGATATTTTCTAGGGATGCAGGCAGGATTGGGAACAAGAAATATCGCACACGGTCCGGAGATAACAACCGTGTGTTATGAAACAGAAAAATCCTCGAGGCGGGCAGATATTTTTGAGAGGGGGAGCCTCGTGGAGCCCAATGTACTGTGCGGATGTGTGCGTGACAGGAGCACCGACGTGGCACACGGTTAGTTTGAGTGAACCGTGTCTGTTGCGTCATCCAACATGTCTAATGTTCATAAATTTGGTGAAAAATGACGCGGGAGAGGATCAGAACATGAACACACTTGCATGTGGACTAAATTTATGTATCAAAAGGGTGGTTTGATCTTCAAATACCAAATGCAACTTCGATGTGGCACCTGTCTCGCAAAGCGCACGGTATTGCTTGCCCCCACCCCCTCGTGTCGGCATGAATTGGGAATCCTAAGCTATGAATGCATGCCCCTTCCCCCCAACCGAGGTTCACCTAGCAAAGGGCAAAGTAGCTTGCAGCCCCCCCTCCCTCCTGTCGGCACAAAGGGAATCCTAAGTTATGAATGCATGCCCCCAACCGAGGTTCATTCACCTAGCAATGTGCGAAGTAGCTAGCAGCCCCCTCCCTCGTGTCAGCACGAAGGGAATCCTAAGCTATGAATGCATGCCCCCCCAACCGAGGTTCACCCTAGCAAAGTGCGAAGTAGCTAGCAGCCCCCCTCCCTCGTGTCGACACGAAGGAAATCCTAAGCTATGAATGCATGCCCCCCAACCGAGGTTCACCCTAGCAAAGTGTAAAGTAGCTAGCAGCCCCCCTCCCTCGTGTTGGCACGAAGGGGGTCCTAAGCTATGAATGCATGCCTCCCCAACCGAGGTTCACCTAGCAAAGTACAAAGTAGCTAGCAGCCCCCTCCCTCGTGTCGGCACTAAGGGAATCCTAAGCTATGAATGCATGCCCCCCAACCGAGGTTCACCTAGCAAAGTGTGAAGTAGCTAGCAGCCCTCCCCCTCGTGTCGGCACGAAGGGAATTCTAAGCTATGAATGCATGCCCCCTCCCCCCAACCGAGGTTCACCTAGCAAAGTGAGAAGTAGCTAGTAGCCCTCCCCCCTCGTGTCGGCACGAAGAGAATCCTAAGCTATGAATGCATGCCCCTTCCCCCCAACCGAGGTTCACCTAGCAAAGTGCGAAGTAGATAGCAGGCCCCCCTCCCTCGTGTCGTCACGAAGGGAATCCTAAGCTATGAATGCATGCCCCCCGATCGAGGTTCACCTAGCAAAGTGCGAAGTAGCAACCCCCTCCCAGACACACACTTTCAGTCGGCGGGCCAGAGAGGCATATCTCACCAAGATGGATAGTAAAACGGACCAAGAATAATCCACCTTGGTCATACAACCTCTCTCTTGTTGTTGGTCAAAGTGATGGCCGTCCATGCGACCCCGGAGATGGGCTAGCTCGCCAATAATCACGCAAGTAGCTAGTCCCCAAAGACAACCACTACATGCGTGTGGCCCAAACATATGTATGGAGAGGTGCGTTTTTGAGTAACAATGGAACAACTTTGATGTGGCACCATGATTTCGAACTAGAAATCCCCACACTGAGTGAGGGTTAGGTTGACGATGCATATGTATGTTACATCACACTTCAAGCCAACGACGGGGATTCATTCATGCATGCATGCATAGTATATGCGCTCAAACTTAAGGTCTGAATCTCACCATGACCTATACTACAATAACACGGACCAAATGAAGAATCCGCCATGGTAGCCTATTTTCTTGTTGGTCAAGGTGATCATGGATGTCCACGCGGGCCCACGAATATATAGGCTTGTCGTCGATAACCATGCAAGGTAGTGTACCATTCGAAGGCAACCACTACATGCATATGTATGGAGGTGATGCGTGCATGCATGTTTGAATACACAACATTGATGTGGCGCGTGCATCAAAAATCGTACACTAGCTCCCCACACAGCGAGATCGGTTCATGATGTGTCATTATACTAGCCACTTCGACTCGATGGGAGGGATTCATGCGTACACATGCATGTGTGTGTTCTCAAACTGTATCATGCATGTTATCCCAGAGGAAAAATAATAATCCCCCTCTAAGTCAAATTAACCTCTCTTGCTGTCAGGCAAAAAGTAGTGATGGACCAAGCGGGCCCACAGATGGAAAGCATCGATATCGCTGATAACCGCTCAAGTGGGTGCGAGAGGACAACCACCACCGCTTTGCATGTGGGCCAAAGATATATATGTCGAATACCCAGAATGCACAATTTTGATGTGCCACATGCCTCAAAAACCGTAAACCATGCACCCACACAAAGCGAGGTTCATCAAGCGTACTACATATGATGCCCCCCTTCCCCCTCTTCAGCGCATACTATATGCTCCTGCCGTAATATATGTACAACCCAAAAGAATCATCATCGATGGTGAAATTAATTAACCTCTCCCGATGTAGGTCAAAGTGATGCATGCATGCATCGACGATGGCCTCGTGGATCCACAAATGGAATCGTCACACGTGAGTGTCCTAGCTAGGATATGTATGTGGCCCAAAAAGGTGTTGTGTGGTGTTTGAATAGCCAATTTCACAATTTTGATGTGGCACGTGCCTCGAAAACCAAAAAGTCTCGACACTGAGTGAGATGTACTTGTTCACGGACGCGTACGTATAGTATATATGCTAGTCCCCTCCCACCTCTTCGACGCGTACTATATACCACCATAACACAAAAAAAATTCTACCTTGCTGGTGAAATTAACCTCACTGCCGGCTGTTCGTCAAAGTGATGGACAACGACCTCGCGGGCCCACAGAAAGCGTCACTCGCGAGTATCGAGTGTCGTGTAGGACAACCATCGACTGCATGTGGTCAAAACATTTATGTATGAAAGGGTTGTGTAATGTTTTAAATAACGATTTCACGACTCTGATGTGGCACCGGCCTGCCTAACAAAACGGCCAACCCACACGGTGACTCACAACTCGTAATGTATTGCGAGCCACCCGCCACCCCCAGCCGCACACACCCACACACACACCGTGAATCCACCGCAACTACGATGCATGTTAAATTAATTATCCCGCGGTGAACATATATGTTACCAAAGGAGGGACGTTTCAATTTAAAAAAAAATCACAGAGATCATTAAGATGTTTTAGTACATTGATTGATTTTCTACGGGTATAATGTGCAAAAATCAAATTTGAGCTACATGCACACGTGACAGTGCACCTAAATGGATTGCAAAAACACATGTGTCTCACCGGGTGCATGTTTACTCCCCACGCAATAAACTTCAAACATTGAGAATCTTGATTTTTAAATTCTAGTACATCCAGAACTTATTTGAAGTTCATGAAACTTATCGTGTAGTCATATGGACACCAATACAAAGTGGCATTGTACTTTTTTGTCAAATTTGAGACCCGTTTTGATGTAATCTTTATCTAATTAAAGATGGACGATTATTAATAATTGGGAACCAATATCCCAAACGGACTATTTATTCGAATCGTGAGCGTTAGACCAACAATGGATACGTGTCATGCTTCGGTTAAGCAATAAAGCGGCAACATTAATCATCCAAATAGAAAAACAATATATGTGGCGCTGCGTGCCCCGTGTGCTGTGCGAGCAGGTTTAAGTTGACGAGACGCGTCCGCCGCGCAGGCAGACGGGGAGGCGTGCGTGCAGGTGTGTGAATTGACGAAGGCGTGCTCGCTGCATAGTGTCATCGGGAGGCGTGCAAGTAGTTGTGTAAAACTTTGGTAGGCATGCCAACAGTCCTGTGCGCGGGCTCACCGGGAGGCGAGCCATCAGTTTGATCGCTGTCCGCCTCTCTCCCACAACTCCCACTACTCCATATTAATGGTGTGCCCGAGCGGCCGCACCCCCCATCCTCGCCACACACACACAATCCTCTCTCTTCGCTTGCATCCTCGACGCCGCTCTCAGTCCTCAAAACCGTCAGTGTATGAGGATGCCGCCGAAGCGCCCCATCGGAGGGAGTGGCGACGCCGGGGCTGCTAAAGCACTGGAGCACGGCGTGGAGATGGAGACAAAGGTTGTCGTCACCACCTGCTAGTTATCGCTGCACCTTGACATCGTCGAGCTTCCACAGCCAGAGGCGGAGTTCCACACCGACTCCGACGACCACTCCGGCGATGTGACGCCCCGAGACCGACACACCAGGTGTCTCCCAATTAATCGTCATCGTAGCCATGTCATTTATTTGCGTGTCGCACTTTGCCATGCCATGCATATTTAAACCGGACATGTATCATACTTGATTGTGCATCATGCCATGTTTATGCTTGTTGGTTTACCATGTTGTTTGCTCCTTTCCGGTGTTGCTTCTTCTTATTAGTTCCGGTAACGTCGCGTTTGTGAGGATCCGTTCGACTACGTCCGTTTGTCTTCTTCATGGACTCATTCTTCTTCCTTGCGGTATCTCATGCAAGATGACCATACCCTAGATATCACTTCTATCTTTGCTTGCTAGTTGTTCGTTCTACCGCTATGTCGCGCTACCTACCACTTATTATATCATGCCTCCCATATTGCCATGTCAAGCCTCTAACCCACCTTCCTAGCAAACTGTTGTTTGGCTATGTTACAGCTTTGCTCAGCCCCTCTTATAGCATTGCTAGTTGCAGGTGAAGTTGAAGTTTGTTCCATGTTTGGAACATGGATATGTTGGGATATCACATTATCGCTTATTTAATTAGTGCATCTACATACTTGGTAAAGGGTGGAAGGCTCGGCCTTATGCCTGGTGTTTTGTTCCACTCTTGCCGCCCTAGTTTCCTTCATACCGGTGTTATGTTCCTTGATTTTGCATTCCTTACGCGGTTGGGGTTATGGGACCCCCTTGGCAGTTCGCTTTGAATAAAAATCCTCCAACAAGGCCCAACCTTGGTTTTACATTTGCCACCTAAGCCTTTTTCCCTTGGGTTCTGCAGACTCAAGGGTCATCTCTATTTTAACCCCCCGGGCCAGTGCTCCTCTGAATGTTGGTCCGAACCGGGCAGCCCGTGGGGCCACCTCGGGGAAACTTGAGGGCTGGTTCTACTCGTAGCTTGACCTATCCGGTGTGCCCTGAGAACGAGATATGTGCAGCTCCTATCGGGATTTGTCGGCACAGTCGGGTGGCTTTGCTGGTCTTATTTTACCATTGTCGAAATGTCTTGTAACCGGGATTCCGAGACTGATCGGGTCTTCTCGGGAGAAGGAATATCCTTCATTGATCGTGAGAGCTTGTGATGGGCTAAGTTGGGACACCCCTGCAGGGTATAAACTTTCAAGAGTCGTGCCCGCGGTTATGTGGTAGATGGGATTTTGCTAATATCCGGTTGTAGAGAACTTGAAACTTGACTTAATTAACATGCGTCAACTGCGTGTGTAGCCGTGATGGTCTATTTTTGGCGGAGTCCGGGAAGTGAACACGGTTTTGGGTTATGTATGAATGTAAGTAGTTTTAGGATCACTTCTTGATCACTTATAGCTTTTAGACCGTTGCGTAGTTTCTCATCTTACTCTTATTTGCGTATGTTAGCCACCATATTTGCTTAGCGCTTGCTGCAGCTCCACCTCATTACCTTATCCTATCCATAAGCTTAAATAGTCTTGATCTCGCGGGTGTGATATTGCTGAGTCCTCATGACTCACAGATACTTCCAAACAGTTGCAGGTGCCGATGATACGGGTGAAGGTGATGCTACCGAACTCAAGTGGGAGTTCGACAAGGATCTGGGTCGTTACTATGTTTCGTTTCCTGATGATCAGTAGTGGAGCCTAGTTGGAACGATCGAGGATCTAGCATTTGGGGTTGTCTTCTTTTATTTTGGTTCTGTAGTCGGACCTTGATTGTACTCTAGATGATGTATGTTTAACTTGTTATTTGTGTGAAGTGGCAATTGTAAGCCAACTCTTTACCCACTACAAGAAATATGTCAACTTGTGACCTTGACTATTGGTCACTGAAAGGTCATTGTTTTTCATTTGCGACCTTTTTGTGACCAAAAACAGAAGGTCAAAAGCTGGCGGTCGTAAACTGAAATTAACGACCTTCTCTGTGAGAAGGTCGTAGTCGTTTACGACCAAAATAGGCCTACTGTTTTGTTTTGGTCACCAGCAGCCTCCTTGGGCCACGTAGGCATCTGACGTGGCAATCTGATGTGGCACAAGAATCAGCCCGGTCCGATTAGGTGTTTTACATGGGCCGAGCCCATTAATTCAGCCTTTTATTATTTTTTCCTTGTTAATTCTGGTCCACTTCATGGGCCAAGCCCAACGTTGTAGCCTTTTTATTGTTGGCCCGTGGCCTTTTATTATTTATTGCTTTTCTATTTTCAGCCATTATATATTCAAGCTGGTCCCACTAGTCAGATGGGTCCCACTTGTCATGATCATCTCTCAAATTGGTCCCACATATCAGAAATGTACAAATTTGACAGATTATTTTCATAAGTGGACCCATTGGTCAAGTTTCCATTTCACAAGTTTTCAGATCACATACATAATCAAAAAGAACACATAAATTTCATCAAATATACCACTAAATAAATCTATTACAATCTTTACAACACATATATGCTACAATATGCTACTCTTCACTAAGTAGAACTTGACGGCTTCACACTTCACGGCTTCACACTTGCTTCATACTTCACACTTGAGCATCTGTAAAAGAGGAACAACCACAAATTTAAATCTCAATTGCAGTATAGGCCATATGCAGAAGCAGTTCAAAGTTGAAACAATATCAATTAAACACACGCGCACAGAAACATAGGAGTCAAAATGCAGTATAGGACCAGGACAAGGAAACTCCTGTTATCAAATCAACACACAACTTGTAGCAAAACAGCAACAAAATACATTATAACGAGAGCATCATGCTGGAAAGAAACAGCACAGAAACATGTGGATATCTCATGTGAGCATCATGCTGTGGTTTTATTAAACAATGATACAACAACATAATACAATATCTTCAATGCAAATTATGGTACTTGTAGCAAAACAGTTTGAAACAACAACTACACAATACATTATAACGAGAGTAAGCTTGAATCAAACATTGACAGATTGCTGCTAGTGCATACTACTGTGATTCACACTAGAGAAAATTTTCAGAAGAACAAATAATGAAAACTGTGCAAATGCTCAAGAACTGGTACTTGTTGTACCAGGAATAGGTACTTGCATACTGAAGTGTTCAGAAGAACAAATAACTGAAGCGATTATTCTTGAACATGCGTATTAAAGAAACAAGAATAGAAAATTTTCAGTAGCACTTGTCATTGGAATTCAGAAGCATTTATCACACAAATTCAGAACTGGAGGTAAGTGATGAGGCAGCAACGGAATAATGACCTCCTGCCAGCTCTCAAGTGGAAGATGATCCATAGACAAGCAAAGTGCCAAGATTCTAGAAGAACAAAAAAAATCAGTATAATTAATTAGATTCTTCTGCTAAGTGCCAAGTCTCAAGGAGGCCACCACACGGGAGCAGTCCTGAGAAGGAACAAAAAAAATTATCAGTAACATGGTTTGGTTTACTATGCCAACCAAGTATCTCATATAACTGAGTATACTTCTATGGAAACTAAGCTCTTGTTTGACAAGTCCCAGCACCTGCTATGCTAGAAAATCAAGGAATTTGTGCAAACGCCACATAGCGCTGTTGCAACTTCTTACTACCATATTTAAAATCCAATGAGTTATTAATCAAAACTAAACCATTTAATCAAAGAAAAGTGGAAACATTAATTAAAGTAGCCTGTGTGGTTATTATACAAATTACAGTCACCTACTTCATTAAGGAAATTACCGTTCTGCTCTGAATAGTATGCGCTTTAGAATTCCTATTTCCAAATATCTCTGTCAGCGTACTAATCGCCCATTAGTGCAATAGGTACTCGTTGGTCCAGATTTTGCCTTGGATTAAAGGTGATATAAGGAGGAAACATTGTGCAGGCACATGACAGTAGATGACTTAATTAGGTAGTACTAAAACGACGCCTGTAGACAGACAGATGTAACAATGTCTGCCACATTCCGAGTGGGTTAAAACTAGTGAGTATCAACACTTAAATGCTTAAAAGTATTATTTATTTATTTAATCTGCCACCAAAGCACTAATTACTTGGACAAAAAAAGGATTTCCAGTGATATAAATAAAATACTTCATATATTCAAAAGCAAGACTGGAACCAGCTGTGTAGACCATACGCAGCTGCTGATACAAAATTCAAAAGCAAGACTGGAACCAGCTGCGTAGACCATACGTAGCTGCTGATACTTCATCTATTCTAGATTGTGCGATTATTGATTAGAATTCCTTAACTATACATGTTTCAATTCAATCCAGATCAACTGTAGAGCATCACCAACCAAGACAGCTAATGCTAAGCAGCCATGAAGTGGTTTTTGCTCTCTTCACTGTGCGCAGCTGAGAAATTTACCGACTAGCAGTACTAGAGCAAGTCAGCTCGGCCAACTGCAAAAGTAAACATTCCTGGTCTTCCGAGAAATCAATTGAGACCCAAGAACATCTCAGTCGACTGAGAATTAGCATAGCAGCAACACCGCAGAAGTAAAACACGCACGCGGAATATATGCCATGTTACGGAAACCCCGAATAGTAAGTAATCTTGGGCACTAGTCAGGGGTTTGTCTGCACTGTTTGATGTACGCAGCTGCTAAACTTGCTGCCTGGCATTGACTAGCGTGAGGTAGCTCGGCCAGCTGCAAGAACAAAAAGAGGACAAATACTACCGGTGCTAGGAATCGCACTGCCATCAGCAATCAACGTCTACCTTACAGATCTAAACAACCAGCATCAAGTAGGTCCAAACAATCGGCGTCTAGTCATGCGATGATTCAGGCATGCGAAACAGACATAGATTAGGATGGATATGAGATGAGAGGGAACGGGTTACCTCGCACTGGGAGAAGAGGCTGGCCTCGGCGGCCTCCCAGGCGGCTTGCCAGCTCGCGGCGTCGCGGAAGGCGAGGACGGGGGGCTCGGCGGAGGCGGCGGAGGAAGAGGAAGGGACTGGCGCGCGAAGCAGAGGGAGGGGCGGGTCGAAGGGCACCACGGTGGCCGCCGAGTAGGATGCGGCGAGGAGGGTTGCGCGAGTCCTTCAGATCTCGCGATGGCTGGAGGTCGCAGCCAGATCGAGGTCTTGACGACGACCTGTGTGAGGAAGAAAAACAAATCAGGCATGTGTGAGCAACATCCAGATCGAATCGAAAGGAGAAGAGAAGAGGGAGAGAGAAGACCTTGTTGACGAGTTCCATGGTGTCGAGCGCGCGTGACGAGGGCGCGAATCCGGAAGCAACACGGCGGATCTGGCCGCCGCCTGACCTGCTGCTGCTCAACGGGTGGAGGTAGATGCGCATGGGCGCGTGGGACTGCTACAGGGGGGAGGGGAGGAGAGCGAGGGAGTCGGGGGAGATGAGGACGGTGAGGAGCCGCGGGGCACGAGGGGTTCTGGCTCTGTGGACGCGGTAGGTGGAGGGAGTGGGGTGGGCGGAGAAGAGGGGGGAGTGAGGCCGACGGCGAGGTGTGGTGACGGGAGGAAGGGGCCGGTGGACGAGGGGGACGAGGGTGATTGGATTTGGGAGAGAAGGGGGAGGCGGCGATGGAGAAGGGGGGTCTGGGGGAGAAGGGGGAGGGCGTCCAGGAGCGCCGCGGCGTGCGGCGGTGCGGCGGCGGCCATTGGGGTGGTTGGTGCGATCTTGGTGGAGGGGAGGGGGAGGGGGCGGCGGCGGCCGCTAGGGTTTCGGCGAGCGAGTGCGGGTGCGGGATTGGAACAATGGTGAGTGCGTGCGTGGGGTTTGGAACGGTGGTGAGTGGGTGCGTGGGGTCTGCGGGTACGGTGGGGAGTGGGGGCGTAGGTGAGAGGGTGAGGGGTGAGGGCTGTCGTTGGATTCCGGAGCATCCGACGGTTCTGATGCATGATCCGCGTGATAGGCTCCTAGACCAATCAAAACGCAGCAAGCAATTTGAAGATTTTATGACCATCTAAATTGGTCGAAATCAATTGGATTAAAGATAAATTTTTTCATGAAAACTTCCTTTTTCATTTTTTGAGTGCTTAAAATGAGTATTTTTTAAAGGATCAACCAAATATTTTTCAAATGATACCATATTTTGCACAAAGTTTGCATTTTGGATTGGCAAACAATATTGACAAAGAGTTTTTATTTTCTTTGCACGAAAAATCAATTTTCCATTTTTCGAGTGCCCAAAATGAGTTTTTTTGTGAAGGACCTACCATATATTTTTTGCAAAATTGGACCACATCTTTTTTATAAAATACTAGGCCATATTTAATGCACAATTGACCAAATGGTTGGGTGTCAAAAGTTTTGATCCACCTCTCGTGAAAAAGATGAATTTCCACCGATTCAGTTAGAAGCGGGTCAAATTTGAACTGTAGCTGCCTTGCAGTTTGCTCTTTATTTTTTCCAAAAATCATTTCTAGGTACATAAGTATCTATTTAATCAGAGAAACACCAAAAAAATTCCAAGATTCAACCACTAGCTAGGAATGGTCATTCCCGCCGTTTTGACCGCATTTTGAAACGGGCATAAAAAATTCAAAAAAAAAATCAAAAAATTGGGAAACCTTCGCATTGTGTCATTATATGTGGCCAAGTTCACAGGAAAAATAATAAACTTGTAATACAACAATTATTTTAAAAAAGTGTTCCCAGAAACGAGCTATCACGTGTGGAGATTAATGGCTTTCAAGCCAAATGATCAATCTTATGGCCACATTCATGGCATAGTTTGTTCAAATGATCTCATATTGTGCACAAGGGTGCATATTGGAATGGCAAACAATGTTGCCTAAGGAAGTTTTCTTTTTCTTTGGACGAAAGAACCATTTTCCATTTTTCGAGTGCCTAAAAGGAGGTTTTTTTGTGAAGGACCTCCCAAACAATTGTTGCAAAATTGGACGAAATCATTTTTCTAAAATACTAGGCCATATTTAATGCACACTTGACCAACTGGTTGGGTGTAAAAAGTTTTTATCCACCTCTGGTGAAAAAGATAAATTCCCGCCGATTCAGTTGGAAGCGGGTCAAATTTGAACTGTAGCTGCCTCGTAGTTTGCTCTTTATTTTTTCCAAAAATCATTTATAGGTACATAAGTATCTATTTAATCAGAGAAACACCAAAAAAATTCCAAGATTCAACCACTAGCTAGGAACGGTCATTCCCGCCGTTTTGACCGCATTTTGAAACGGGCATAAAAAATTCAAAAAAATCAAAAAATTGGGAAACCTTCGCATTGTGTCATTATATGTGGCCAAGTTCCCAGGAAAAATAATAAACTTGCAATACGGCAATTACTTTAAAAAAATGTTCTCAGAAACGAGCTAGCATGCGTGAAGATTCATGGCTTTCAAGCCAAATGATCAATCTTATGGCCACATTCATGACATAGTTTGTTCAAATGATCTCATATTGTGCACAAGGGTGCATATTGGAATGGCAAACAATGTTGCCTAAGGAAGTTTTCTTTTTCTTTGGACGAAAGAACCATTTTCCATTTTTCGAGTGCCCAAAAGGAGGTTTTTTTGTGAAGGACCTTCCAAATAATTGTTGCAAAATTGGACCAAATCATTTTTCTAAAATACTAGGCCATATTTAATGCACAATTGACCAAATGGTTGGGTGTAAAAAGTTTTTATCCACCTCTGGTGAAAAAGACAAATTCCAGCCGATTCAGTTGGAAGCGGGTCAAATTTGAACTGTAGATGCCTCGTAGTTTGCTCTTTATTTTTTCCAAAAATAATTTATAGGTACATAAGTATCTATTTAATCAGAGAAACACCAAAAAAATTCCAAGATTCAACCACTAGCTAGGAACGGTCATTCCCGCTGTTTTGACCGCATTTTGAAACGGGCATAAAAAATTCAAAAAAAATCAAAAAATTGGGAAACCTTTGCATTGTGTCATTATATGTGGCCAAGTTCCCAGGAAAAATAATAAACTTGTAATACGACAATTATTTTAAAATAGTGTTCTCAGAAATGAGCTATCATGCGTGAAGATTCATGGCTTTCAAGCCAAATAATCAATCTTATGGCCACATTCTTGGCATAGTTTGTTCAAATGATCTCATATTATGCACAAGGGTGCATCTTGGAATTCCAAACAATGTTGCCTAAGGGAGTTTTCATTTTCTTTGCATGGAAAATATATTTTCCATTTTCCGAGTGCCCGAAATGAGTTTTTTTGTGAAGGACCTACCATATATTTGTTGCAAAATTGGACCAAATCAATTTTCTAAAATACTAGGCCATATTTAATGCACAATTGACAAAATGGTTGGGTGTAAAAAGTTTTGATCCACCTCTGATGAAAAAGACAAATTCCCGCCGATTTAGTAGGAAGCGGGTCAAATTTGAACTGCAGCTGCCTCATAGTTTACTATCTATTTTTTCCAAAAATCATTTATAGTTACATAAGTACCTATTTAATCATAAATACATGGTTTGGTGGCGATACATCGAGGTTTGGGCGGTGGCCGAGGCCCCCAACTCTAGAGCGCGTAAACTCGCATGCCCGCCGCGTGGTCACCGCGTGACCGTGGCGTTGCCATGTGTTCTGGGCAGCCTAGGTATGTCTAGTGGGTTGGGCACTCCCCAGGTAGGTTCTAGGAAGAAAATTACAACATAAGATTCTCACGAGGAGACCGATCGATGCTCAAACATGAATTAGCAGCCAAGTGTTTGATTAGCGGTACGGGAAATGTACATGGCTAATGGGCATGAGTTTTGTCTGAGGATGATCAGTTACTAAGAAGACCGTCTTCACAAATTTTCAGCTCAAAAGGAGGAGCCTAGGTGGTACTTGCTTTGCAAACTACCACACTGGACATAACTACGAATGTTGAAGCTCAACTCAAAATAATGAATGGATTGAGCTGGCATTTGGTGGAGGATGGTTATTTTGGCATAGGAAAGCACTGTAGAAAATGGATACTATTTGGACATGCCAAAGTGGTACTTCCTTCACAAACTGTTGTTTTGAACAGAATAGGAAAATGAATATTTTTGAATTATTTTTGAACTAGGAAAGGAAGGTTTTTACATATTTGACGAAGATATGACCCAAAGAATTTATGAGATTTTTTTGGGAATTTTGGGAATGACATAACTATAGGTTGCTTCACAACCTAGGGCAAAAACTGCCACATGGACATGACACATAGGCAAAACTGATGAGGTGGCGCCTAGTCATAGCTACCCACCACAACTTACAAGGCTATGACCATCTATATTGGTCGTTAACAACTAGAAATAAGGCAGCGGACTAGCGTTGTTTGCTTTATGACCATTTCATGTAAGGAAATTACAACCTTTCTGACCAAAATGGTCGCAATGGTTTAGGGTTTGGAGCCCCCCGAACAGCTTTTGACCAATTGGTCTGAAATGGTCATAGATCTATGACCAATTCTTCCAGGGTCACTTACAGAAGGTCACTAGTTGACATATTTCTTGTAGTGACCCCTTTCTTATTCAGTACAGGGGATTGTGTGAAGATTACCCCTGTTGCGACAACACCACCATGCGGCTATGCCTCTAAGTCATGCCTCGACACGTGGGAGATATAGCCGCATCGTGGGCGTTACAAGTTGGTAATCAGAGCCATCCCCAACTTAGGAGCCCCTTGCTTGATGAAATCGCTGATGTTGTTGAGTCTAGAAGAAAATGTTTTGAGTCTTAGGATTATACATATCGGAGAGTAGGATTCTTTTTACTCCTCAGTCCCTTCGTCGATTTGGTGAGGCCTCCTGACTTAGATGTTTTGACTTTTCTCTCCTCAAATTTCACTAAAAAAATTAGGATCACACGGGTATCTTGGAATCGTTTCAATAGTCTTGTGACGAGAAAATTGTTCTTGGTGCCTCCTGACATTTAGGGGTTGTGGCAGTGTCCCGGGGAGTTGAGCTTCGAGGTGTTGTCGTCACAATTTTATCATTGCAGTTCTGGAATACCTGAGTTCACCGACATCGAAAATCTCTTTTATGCAATTGTTGATGAGATAACCTCGACGCCACCTAGTACTAGGGCGGGAGTTCGGGAGTATTGCCATAACTCGTATAACGGATGCTTTTCGAAGGTTGAGGTACATGATTTCTGAGGGTTTCTTGGTTATGTGTTGAAGTGGATACAGCTGGATGTAGGGATTGTTAGTTTGGGTGAGATATTATGCTTCCCCTGTATCCCCAACACCTGATTGCATAACCAGAAACTTTCGGGAGTTTTTAGGTGGGAATTCAAGTATCTCGTAGGATATCTTTCCAACAGACACATGATACGATATAGGATCTATCATATGTTTGTTTCCGTCTTATCCTGCAAGCCAAATCCTTTGTTTTGTTTTGAGTTGTGGTATTCGAGTTGCTTCAATGTCAAGTGTTGAATCCATACCTTCCCTAAGCGGTGTTCTCATATACCTATGTGAATACTAATCCTTCTTGATCATCGAGATTGTCATGTCAATTCTTTCCAACCGGTGCGATTCTCTTCAAGATGATCCTACCATTTATCCTATTTGCAAGATCAAATCTTAGTTTTTCTCAACGGTGTTTGTTTCATCTGTCCCAAGTTGTCTCTGTTTTTTCCCGCCCTCCCACCCTTTTTCTTCATGGAGCCAGAATCCTTAATCAAGTATCCATTTTATTGAGTGAAGTCTCTTCATTCTTTTCCTTTAATGTTCTTATCTGGTGATTCTCAGGAAGATGCTAAGGAAGCTACAAGTTCAACATTCTTCGTTCTCTTTTCTTCTCTGGTGGATTCAATTCAAGATTTCGGTGTTAATCTTATCCTTTTCCTCATTTCACAATGCTTTCTCATACCGGTGCACCTCTTAATCGCTCATCTCTCTCTATTCATATCCGAAGTGCTGAAGATACATAAGAAGATTCACGTTTTCTTTCTCGATTCGTCCAAGCTCTTTCGAGGCTGTTATCTCATCCTAGCCATTTAATTCAACCGGTGCAATATCTCTTTTCAAGTAATTGTTCAACGGTGTGTCTTTTGAGTGGGCCCTAACCCACAGGTCTTTTCCCAAGATCTTACGTGACTCTTCTATTTTTTCGGAGCTATTCTCAAATCTTCTAAAGTTTGACGTAAGAATGAATTTTCATCAGTCAATTGCCTTCTCCAATATCGTTTTCAAATTCTTTTCGTTGTTCGTTCAACCTTTCTATTTGTCATTCCGAAGTGCCTCAACAATTCTTGGTGTTGTTTCCCATTGTCATTCTCGGATTGTGAAGACCGAGGAAGAGTTTTTCCTCCAAATTTTATCCATTCTTCCAAAGATGCGTAGCTCAAGTTTGATGCCATCCTCTCATAACTGTTTTCGATTGTGAGATATTCTTTTCACCCATTCAGAGCAATTCAGGACTCTTTTCAGTTTGATTCTCTGGAGCCCATCATCTCAGAATTATTCATTCCAGCTTTCAGCTCTCGTTCTCCAAATCTAACCGGGGCATCGTCCAAGTATTCTCTAATTAGCTCGTGATCTCTTCGTTCTCTTGTATCAAATTCCCTCCAGTATCTTCATTCGTTCTCTAATTCTTCCCAGTGTTTCCTTATCTTTTCTTCATTCATTTTCAATTCTTACGGCGGTTTGTTCAAGATTCCTCTTCCTACGTTCTCATATTAATTTATTCGTTGTTTCAATCCTACCAGTGGTTCATTGAAGACCTTCTCGATCTCTCTTAGTCCTTTCTACGGCAGTAAGTAGTATGCCAAATCCGTTGATTATCATCAATCTAAATTGGTGAAGGATACGCATAACACAATTCTTATTATTGTTTCATCCAAGTGATCTAATTTCTTCTTTACAGAGTTTGTTCATCATATCACATTCTTGGTTTCAAGTTGTTCATCCTTCTTTCAAGTGATCTATTTGTATAGGTGTTGTTTGACGATGTGGACAGCGAGGATGAAGATGTCCAAAGGAGGTACAACAGGAAAATCCTGAGGGAGCTTTATCTAGGAATGCAAACAGGCGTATTAGGACCTGGAACGGTGGCTATGGATGCCCATTTTGCAACCAGAAGCTTCATGACACGTATCTAAGTGTTCTGGCACATGCAAGAGGACAGGCCGTTGGCTCCTTCAAGTAGAAGTATTCTCACAGGGTGGCGCACGACGCATACACCGAGTACCTGGAGAAGCTTCAGGATCATGCCAGTCGCATGTGAGATGAGATGTGGGATGGATCGAACTATGTACGCTTGAGTATGCTTAATACGGTTGAACTATGTACTACTTATGGTTGAACTATGCTTATGTACATGTACGCTTATTATCTATGTTTGAGTATGTTAAATATTTGGTTAAAATTACAAAGGGGGACCAATAAATCAAGACGGAGGTAGTACGTCAATCACACACGGTTTCCAAAATTGGAACCGTGTGCAATGACTTTCATTTTTCCTGTTGCGTCAATCACACACGGTTCGCTCTAGGAAACCGTCGCCCCCAAAATTCTTTGTGGGACAGAAAACCCTCACCACCTAATTCAAAAAAGAAAGAAAACCCTCACCATCCCCACGTCACAAAAATCCTCACCCTTCCCTCCACCCCCTCGGCCCCTCCGATACATTCCCCGTTCACACCTGCACAAGCTCCTCCGCGTCTATGCCATGGCACCTCCTATCACGGCGGTACACACTTAGCTCGACACCTGCCGCCGCCACCAGGGTGCCGGCAAAGCCCACCGCATTTCATCACTTCCGCTTACCGCCGCCTATCGCCATCGACTTTCTCGACGCTGCTTGTGGTCAACCCAGCTCCGCTTGGTTGGGGAATCTGCCGTACTGAGGGTTCTTTCTCGTGGACGACAAGGTAACTAATTTAACGAGATATTATCTCATCTCTTATCCCAGTTCATCTGCCTCCTTTAATCACCTGGCGGAAATCACCGTGAATTCATTTTTATTCGAGCTAATTTGAGGGTTTTCTTTCATTCATATAATGTACAGTGCGCCGACACTTCAGGACTTTGCGACCTCCGCCAAAGATTCCATCTACCGTACCAGATAACTTGAGGACGCGCGCGGTATGTTCAATCTCACCCTAAATCGGTTGGCATGGCCTACTTTCCTGAACATATTCTAAATATTGCTACATTTGGATAAAAGGTGCCACATACACCATATACGTTAAAGGGGATTTCCCCTCTCTTCTTTCTATATTAGGCAAATTAATGATGTATTGTTCTTTCGATTACTCTCATATTTCCATGACATCATGTTTACCCTATCTGTTTAATTATAGATTTTTGTCTTTTGATTTCAACTGCTGCACAGTTCTTTCAGTTTGGGCCCATATTTGCATGTTACCATATTTTATTTAACAATCCTACCATTTTCTACAGAACATCCCTTGCTATGCAACAGATTATGTAGTGCATAATTTTTCCCTTTACATTGATAAAGGCTCCACGGATGTCATACTGCACACAAACCATGGATTTACAATCGTTGCTACTGTAAGACTTGATGAACGTGGTGACTCCTATTTTGGCACCGGCTTTTGGAAAGAAATTGCAAAGTTTTATGTACTGAAAGCTGGCACTAAAATTGCACTGCACATAAAAGGGCCTGGTCATGAGATATATATATGCTAACTTCCCTGACAAAATCGTACGTCCAGACTTTGTTCGAAGTAAGTTTTCTTTTCAACTATCTACATGTTGACTTACCCAGCAATGTCAAATGAATTGTGTAGTATTTAAGCAACCAATTGTTATTCCCTTTTCTTACTATATTCCTATGTAATAACTTCTAGTTACTAATACACTTTTCTATTACCCTGTTTTAACTAAATATTCCCTGTACTCCCATTTCTATCAGAAAGCGCCACTGACAAGGAGACTCTGGAGGTGGAGAATGGAGCTGCCAACAAGCGGAGGCGGGGCGAGCTAGAACCGCAAGCGACTCTAGCAGGCCTAGACTTCATTAGCAGCCTCCCCGATGATATGTTGAGATTCATCATCTCCCTCCTCCCAATCAAATATGGGGCGTGGACAACCGTCCTTTACCGGCGGTGGCGCCCTCTATGGAACTCCAGCCCTCTCGACCTCATCGACACCCACAAGCTCTGCCATGGCTATCGCAAAAGCTTGGATGCGTTCTCCAAGATCCTTGGCAGTCACCTTGGCCCAACCAAAGGCCTTAGAATGGGCAAGTTCCGTCTCCAACGGCAAGGACCAAGCTAAGCTTGACTATGGGTTCTGATCCCCTGTCCTAGATCAGCTCGAGGAGCTCAGTTTTGATGATGGGCATATGCGGTCGCTGCCAACATCCGCACTTCGCCTCGCGCCCACGCTGCGCGTCGCCAAGTTCAGGAACTGCCATTTCGCGCCCTTAATGACGTGCCCGCTCTTATTCTACCACGACTGAAGCACCTCGATCTTGTCGCCATCTGCCTCTCAAACGGTGACATGGAGCGCCTGCTCCGTGGCTATACTACACTCAAGTACCTTTGTCTTCAGGCGATCAATGGGTTGAGTACCTTCCACATCACCTCCATGACTCTCCGGACTATTTATGTGTGTTGCTGGTGCGGCAGGAAGACATCACAAGATGTGTACCATGGTATGGTCATTGAGGACACACCTGCACTTGAGAGATTCCTTGTAGTTGATCAAGAAGGTCCAATAAGAATCAATGTCATTTCTACGTCGAAATTGATAGCGGTGGGCTACTCGTCTCACAAATACTCCAAACTTGTTATTGGATCCACACCTGTTCAGGTACAACAGCCGCCTTCTACCTCTCCTTCTACAAATTAACATTATTTCTAATTTTGAAGATGTTTGTTCGTCTGTCATTCAGAAAATGATTCCGACAAGCTTGACCCCGAAACTATGCACAGTGAAGGTCTTGGCACTAGATTCTATCGGCCCCAATCTGGAGCAAGCTGTCAGTTTCTTGAGATGCTTTCCGTGCCTGGAGAAGCTATATATCGAGGTGATGTTCCTTTCCTGTTAAATGTTAACCATAAGGGAGTTTAATTTTTCGTAGGGAACTTTTCATCCACTCCAACCTCTTGTGAAGAAGGCTACATTTTTCTAGAATGTAATCAAACGCCCATGTTAATCATGTCAGATCGAAGATGGCATGTTAGTGCATTTTACAAATCCCGCAAACCAAATAGGCCTATGGTGATGTTCAAAATTACATGTAGGCACTAACACGTTTTCTTATTTTGCAGATAAGATTAGGCCCAGTGGTGGATAATGTGATACAATATAACAATCACGTCGAATGCCTAGATCTGCATCTCTCAGAAATTACTTTGAACTCCTACCGAGGGACCTTACTAGAGATTATATTCGCCAGGTTCTTTGTTCTCAGAGCAAGGGTGTTGAAGGAAATGAGGTCTGCCCTACATTTATTTCGCAAAAATGAATGGTTTGTTGATCAGCACCGGCGCCTGCGGCAGAATGGAGTAGGCTCCCAAAATGTTGAATTTCATTTTGGAACTTCAGATGACAGAGTAATCGGAAGTCATCGTGTCAACCCCATACATGACTTCTCAGTGGCTGACCCCTTTGCAAAAATTGTGAGGTTTCGAAACCAGACTTAGAAGCGGTGATATTAGTTTGAACCTCTCTGATATCCATGTTCAGCAGATCAACGCGAGGTTTGCAGCTGATGAGCTGAATTTCATTTCTAATATCAGTTTGAACCTTGTAATATTCGAATTTGAGCCATATAACTCTGGAATTTGAACCATGTAACATTTCGAGCTTTTGTGGTACAATCGTTGAAATGGCATCGTATGAGACTTGTATATTTCTAACACTATTTTGACCTTAATATGCAATGGTCTTAGATTTTATTAACCATTCTCGAATCAGTTTACCTTGTCGATCTCACAACACATGATATGTATAGCTAACTCGACTGCGATCTTCGACATTATTGCACACAGTTGGTTTCTTCCACCGTGTTCACTGTAGAGCGTAGAATTACTTATCGCACTCGAGTATCCATAATCACCCTTCTGTGTAACTTTGACCTCATCACCCATGGGTAAACTTATGATCGAAGTCATTCCACACACTTCGTTTTTACAAAGCTTTTTGCCAATAAACGCCCATGATTTGTCCCTCTTCTAGCCGACGCGTGGCCAAACAAGCCAGGCGGGAAGCTTGTGCGGTAGCATGGGAATAGGCTCACCGATGATACATTTGACGCCTCTTCGAGCCCACGCGTGCGGGGCAGTGTTGTCAAGGGTGCACTGGAATCCTTCGCTATGAACGCCGTGACAAGATGTGGCGATTACAGGCCGGCCGGCCCCCATTTATTACAGCGGCCATTTAACCCTTGTGTCTCTTCAACCTTTTGATCGTTCCCTACCATTGCAAGAAGCACACCCACCATGAGAAATTCTTAGAGGGTATCCTACGCGGCTCCAATGGCGCTCCAAGCGGCTGCCTACGACGAGCAACAGTTCACCATGCGTGCCATGGTGGACACCCACAGAAGGTTCATGGACCTCTCAGTGGTGTACACCAATGACTCGGTCTGGGTGGAGCACTCCATCCACATCATGGAGATGTTGCTTTCCGCGGAGAAGTACAAGGTGGTCGGATTCAACCTCGAGTACACCCGCGCTCGTGCCGGGTCTCGTCCTAAGGTCGACGTCGCCCAGATGTGCGTGCGCCACCACGTCCTCGTTTACCACTACTGCCTGGCCACAAGGCCTTGTGAGCGTTTCACCAGGTTTGTCAATATCCCCCACTACATGTTCGCTACGGTGGACATCACCAACGATGTAAAGGCGCTCGAGAATTCGGGCATCGCCTGCTGGAATCTTGTCGACATCCAGGGCCAATACAAAATCTGGGGAAGCAAGGAGCATGAGAATGACTCACTGGTTCACCTCGCCGAGGCCATCATCGACCCCTACTACAAAGACATGAAGGATTCGTGCAACAAGGACAAGCGTGCCTGACACTCGGCCTGGATGGAGAAACTCGACAAAGCTCACGTCGTGTACACGACCAAGGAGGCGTACACGAGCTACGACATGTACAGACGGATCGTTGACATGAGGAAGTGCCTCCTTCCCCAAAACGGCCAGGGATCCATCCGGAAGCAGAGCAATGGAAAGCGTCGTCGCAACAATAAGTAGATGATTAGATCCTCGTTTCCCCTACTTTAGTATGCATGTAATTGCTTGCTTTGGTGTGTGGAAATGTTATGTGTGTAGTCACTTGTGTAATTGTATGCTTAATTTGGTTATGCAATGCTGTCTTTTTAAGTATATATGTTGATGCTCTGTAGACAGAGCATAGATGTTGTGCGGACAAAGAAAATCACATTGCACATGGACTAAACAATGTAACCCGTCAGTGATGTTTTCATCAATCACTCACAATTGTATACCAGCAATCGTTTGCTCACAACACACACGACTTGTTAGCAGTAATAGTCTGTGTTGTTATCGGTCTTCGCACACATTTCCAATTACACACCCGTTTGCCTCGTATCACACACATCTTGTTCATTTGAACCGTTTCTGCTCTCATGTCTCAACGCAAACAATTCATCTGAGTGAACCGCATGTCGTATATCGCACATGCCTTTGATCTAACCGACCGTTTCTTTTGTGTTGCCTAATCACAAACAGTTCATCCGAGTGAACCGTATGTTGTACATCGCACACACCTTCATCTGGCTATCCGTTTCTTTTGTTCCTCCTCATCGCAAACAGATAATTGAGCAGAACCGTATGCCCTGCATCGCACACGCAACTAAAATCTGAGCCGTATTTGATCCATCCTCCATCGCAAACATTTTGCACCTTTTTGATAGTTTTTTACACCACCGTTTGCGATTATGGCATCGCACATAGTTTCGTCGAAGGGTCTCTGATCCTAGTGTCGCATTAGCAGCATCCTGCAGTAGTGAGCCCCGACATCCGGCCCCCGCTCGGATATCCGGCCCGACATATCTAGAGAGCAGCATGAATCGGGCCAGCCTAGCGCGGACATCCGGCCGAGACCCCGGACTTATGGCTCTTCGTGAGCCGCCGGGCATCCGGGCCCTAGGCCGTACATCCGGCACCTGCCTGTGCGCAGAGACCGGGCCAAAGGCCCATGTACCCCTTCATTTTGTCCCAACTTGTACTAGCACAATAAATAGACCACCCCTCCTCCTTCTAGGGTTAGCAAAGGTTAGAGATTATTGGAGACAGAGCTTTGATCATCACTTACCACTCCCATGGAGTTCAAGACCTTCATGTGAGAAGATCCCCCAAGTGGAATCAAGTGGGAAGATCCTCATCTGTCGGATTTCGGGTTCCGGCAGACCCTTGAGGTTCGAACACTGGGGTGCGCGCAGAGATCTCTCCCCTACCAATCTACGTCTAATCTCCTCGCGTGATCTAAGCTGGAAACAATGAACAACACAAGGGACACGAGGTTTATACTGGTTCGGGCCACCGTTGTGGTGTAATACCTTACTCCAGTGTGTGGTGTGGTGGATTGTCTCAGGGGCTGATGATGAACAGTACAAGGGAAGAACAGCCTCGCGAGAGGTGTTCTTGAGCCGGTGCGATGAACTATTTGGGTGAGTTCAGTCGCCTCTCTCTCTCTGCTAGGGCTCTACCAGATCTCTAGATGTCCTCCCCCCTACTCTATGGTGGCTAGCTCTATTTATAAAGGCCCTGGGCCTCTCCCCAAATAATGAGCGGGAAGGGCGCCAATAATTGGCCATTTTGAAGGGGAACATCTAGTACAAGTTATCCTGACCAAAGGTGGTCTTCGGTTGCCAAAAGCACTGGTGGTGACGCCGTCTTGGGCTCCACGGTGACCTCCGTCCTGCCGCTCTGCTGGTCTTGGTCTCGTTGCACCGAAATGGTAACCTTTGCCCGATGTCTTGGCCTGTGCTTGCCCCCTTTGCACCAAAGGGGAAACAAGGACACTGCGCAGGTTGGCGCCCGCCTGGTCTCGATCGTCATGGCTTGCGTCACGGGATCCTCGCGAGGTACCCCTGCCTTGATCTCTCCGCCTCCTCGCAAGCCTGCCTGATGAGGCTTCCTTTGAGGAAGCTTCTGGTCGTCTGCCCCGCGAGGCTTGGCCCCTCGCGAGGGTCTTGAGCTTGAGCTGATGAAGATGGGCCGTGCTGGGGCCCCACTTGAGCCACGCCGCAGGCCGCAAGCAGGCAAGCTGGGGACCCCCGTTCCCAGAACGCCGACAGTAGCCCCCGGGCCCAAGGCGCGCCCGGGCTTGGCCTAGCAGGGGAGCAAAGAGGCAAGCGCGAAGCGCCGCGGGCCCAAAAAGCCTGCCGCCTCGGGTGCTGCGTGGCGATTGATTGGTCGTGGACATCTGCGCTTCCCCACGACGCCTTGTTACGCGCCCGGCTAAGCGGACCCGGGACGCCAAGCTTGATGACCGCCACGGCCGATTGAGATGCTGGAGCGGTCGCTGAAGGCGGAGAGGACCGAGCTAGACGCCAAGGAAAAGGTCCTGGCGAGGATCGGGTGGCCTTCGCGAAGATGGAGAAGAAGGCTCGTGCCGCGCTGAAGACGCTTTACGAGAGTGGCTTGGAGGAGCCGTTGGCCGGTGCGGAGGACAGCCCCACCAAGCTGCTTCCCTTCCTAGTCCGTGCGCTTGAAGATGTCGTAGACGGCCTTGGCCCCACGACCGAGGCCGAGGCGCGTGCCCTGTCTTCTGCGGCGCTGACGCATGTCCTCAGCCACGTCTACCTGCGCGACCCCAACGTCGACTTCGACAGCCTGCTGAAACCCGTGAGCGGCGACCTTGCCGCCGCTGCCGCTGAGGCCGTGAAAGGCCGAGCCGAAGCTTTGCTGGGGAGGTTCTGCGCCTTCAGCATCTTGCCCGGGCGCGGTGCCACCAGCTCCGCGGCCCTAGGAAGCGGAGTCGCCCAGTGTGACTCCACCACAGGCGGCGGCGCCACTGGAGAGTGATCCCTTCGCGGCTTCTGTCCTGTTTTTATTCCTGCAACATGCACCATGCCTTGCGGAGGCATTTAAACTTGTGTTTGGCGTCGTAAAACAATCTATGGCTTGTAATATTTTCTTTGGATTTCCTGGATTTTGCATTTTTCTTTCCTACTTGCTCGCGCTCTACGTCGGTAGGGCCCGACCCCGCACGTACCTCACCTAGCGTTAGCCCCGACCGGAAACCAGGACGGGACTAAGGAGTGAGGGGCTATGTGGCAAGTTAGGCTCCTGAGTCACGATGCTCAGGAGTCCCCCTTGACGCGCAAGAAACAAGTAGGAAAGGGGGGGACAAGGAGTGGATTGGTCATTCTGCGTCGGCAGGGCCCGGCCCCGCGCATACCTCACCCAGTGTTAGCCTCGACCGGAAACCAGGACGGGACTAAGGAGTGAGGGGCTACATGGCAAGTTAGGCTCCTGTCGCGATGCTCAGGAGTCCCCCTTGACGTTCAAACGGGTTCGCATACCTTGGCTCCACTCGGGGAGGGGCGCGTGCGCTCGGGCAAGGCCCGGGCGTGGCCCCCGTGTCTAGCCCCCTCGCGTGGCGCTCCCGAGGGGAGGCGTTGCGATGGTGCCGGACACTGAGCTCTGGGCTCCCTGAGGTTGGTACGGCCGTAGGCCGCCCTCAGTTGTTTATCACCAGCGCGGAGCATAGCGCTTTCGTATGTGTACGGGCATAGCCGCTCCTCGACAGTGTCGTCAGCCAGCGCAGAGCATGGTGCTTCCGCTGGTACGTGGGAGGGGGCTCCCCTCCGGGAGGAGCCCCCGGGGCGTGTACAGCCCCGCCCTGACGCGTGGCCGGCATGGTGCTAGGATAGGTGTATCTGGGCACCCGTGAGCCAGCGCGGGACTCACGAGGCCCTACCTCGAGGCGGGTTGCGCCTGGCTCTGGGCCTTTATCTATGGTGTGTTCCTACAGGGTGGTTAGAATGCAATTGCTCTACGTCCTCAGGTCCCGGCCCTCGAGCGAGCTCAGCCGCCGTTGGTATGACAGGTCGCGATGTCGTGGGTCAAGGCCAGGGGGTGAGGGCTGGAGAGCCAGTAGGAGCCCATGAGTTGCGATGCTCAGGTACCCCCCTTTTAACGTGCAAGCGCTTTGCATGAAAGCGGAGAAGTCCGCGATAAGCAGCAGGTGACAATTAAGCGCGAAATAGCAAATTCATTTTAAGTAGACGCGGGAAAAGCAAACGCCGCTGGGCCAGGCCCGAGCAGCTCGGGGTTGATGCAGCCCGAGGGGCACCCCCAACAAGGTAGGTAAAGAGCATAAGCAAAACGGATACATGCCGCAAGGATGGACCCACGCGACCTGGGAATGATGCGGCCCTGTGGGCGCTCCCAGCTAAAAACGGAACTTAGAAAGATGTCACCTGGTGCCGCTGAAGATGAAGTGATGCTGAAGAAGCGGGCGATGCGCGATGAGGACATCGACCCTCACAAGCCCCCAGGACCAGGAGCCTCGGGAGGCTCCGGGGGCACAGGCGGGTCTCCGAGGGCCATCTCCATCTCCGCCAGGACCGCACTATGCCTGACCTCCTGAGCCTCCAAAATGCTCCTCAGCAGGTGCTGATGAGCGGCGACCGCGCTTGGCAGGCCGAAAGGCATGCGAACGTAGCTGTGAGGTGGACCCTGGCAACGCCCCATGCGCGAAGGCTAGAGGCACTCTTGAGACGAGGCTCGGTTGAGCCCTGGCACGTCAATGCAGACGCGCAGCCCACCATCCTCGCCTGGATGTGGGGCTACGGCGGGCAAGTGGCGACTGCCGCGCATGACTCTCGACTCCTGTAGCTCCTGGGTGTTTCTTGCGATGAACTCCTGAGGGTTTGGTCTTCCTTGCCTTGTACCTTCCTGAGGGAAACGTGCCTGGAAGCACCCCTCCAAGTGGTGCCCGAGCGCCTCCCTCGCGACCTTGGCAAAGTCGGTGGCTCTCTAAGAAAGAGCCTCCGAGCCCTGCCCAAGAAGGGCGCCGGGCGCGCCTTCCTATGCGAGAGAGGGTGGTGCTCCCTGATTGGGCGCAGATCCTAACGCAACACCTCCGGAGGCGCCTGCCTCCTTATGGCTTGGGCAAGGCGAAACCTTCTTCTTCTTAAGGGTCGCCTCGGGAAGTCTTCCGTTCCTGTGGTCCGGGTCTTCGATTGCTGCGGCTTGGAACGCGCGCTCTAGTGAACACACCGCGTCCCTTTCTTCATAGGGTACAGTGATGACTCCACCGCTTCATGGCATCTTGAGGACATTGTATCCATGATGAGTCACTGCCATGAACTTGGCCAGGGCTGGGTACCCGAGGATGGCGTTGTATGGCAGACGGATGCGGGCGACGTCGAAGTCGATGAGCTTGGTGCGGTAGTTGTTGCGCTGCCCGAAGGTGACTGGAAGGCGAACCTGCCCTATTGGAACAGTGGAACCATCAGTGACTCCTGAGAAGGGCTTGGTTGGCTGAAGCTGATCGTACGACACTTGGAGATTGTCGAACGTCTCAACAGACAGGACGTTGAGTCCTGCTCCGCCGTCAATGAGGGTCCTGGTGACCTGCACGTTGCTGATGACCGGGGAGCAAAGCATCGGGAGGGCTCCGGCCGTTGCCGCGCACTTGAGATGATCTGCTGAGCTGAACGTGATAGCGCACGCAGACCACCTGAGAGGGCGCGTGGCCTCAGGCTTGGGGAGGACTGCATTCACCTCGCGAGCAAACTGCTTGAAGATGCGCTGTGAGGCTGGGGCCTGCACGCCACCCAAGATGCAAGCGATTGCGCGCGGCTCCTGGAAGCCCCCAGCCTCCTCGTCTTGATGTTGGTCTTCGTTCCTCCTTGGCGGTGGTGGTAGAGGAGGAAGGCCTGCGTTGCCGTGCGGGCGATTTTCACGAGGCTGATCTCCCCAGCCCCCCTCGCAAGGCTGGTCCTGCCAGCGATCCTCGCGAGGTCGGTCACGCCACCCTTGGCGAGGGCCACGGTCTTCCCATTGCCCGCCACCTCTTCCTCCTCCTCAGCCATAGCCCCTGTCGTTGCGCTCGGGGCGTCGGCCGATACGTCCATCTCTCACAGCCCTGTGCTCTTGACATTCGTTGGTGTTGTGGGTGTGGAGGTCGTGGTACATGCAGTACCGGCTGCCCTTGGATGACTCAGGCTGATCCCTACCTTGCTTGGTGTCTGGTTCCGCTGCTAGCACGGCAACCCCCTTGCGCTTCATGTTCTTCTGGGTCGGCAGCCGGGAGTTCGAGGAGGGACAGGCACCCTTCCTCAGCCCTGGCGCATTTGGTCGCCAAGTTGAACAACTCCAGGGATGTGCACAGGTCTTCATGGATTGCTAGCTCCTCCTTCATCTTGATGTTGCGTACGCCATCGGAGAAGGCCGAGATGATGGCTTCTTCAGTCACCTTGGGGATCTTGAGGCGAGCGTTGTTGAAGCGCCGGATGTATTTCTGCAGGGTTTCCCCTTGCTGTTGCTTGATGCGGCACAGATCGCTCACGGCCAGGGGTTGGTCGCGAGTGCCCTGGAAGTTGGCGATGAAGCGAGTGCGCATCTCGTCCCAGGAGGAGATCGTGCTAGGAGCCAGGTTCAGGAGCCAGGTGCGGGCCCCGTCCTTGAGCGCCATGGGAAACCAGTTCGCCATGACCCTTTCATCTCCGTTGGCGGCTTCGATGCATAGCTCGTAGAGCTGTAGGAACTCCGCGGGGTCCGCCGTGCCATCGTAGCGAGGGGGTAGGTCAGGCTTGAGCTTGCCTGGCCATGCGACACCGCGTAGCTCGGGGGTGAGGGAACGACAGCCTGCTGTGGCCACCGACGCCTTTTGCTAGTGCTGGGCTTGTTCCTGGGGATTACCGCGCACCGCCGCTTGGAGCAGGGACGCGATCTTGGCGCGCCAGTGCTGGGAGCGGGTGAGCACCTTCTTGGGGACGAGGGATCTCTTGGCAGCTCCTTTCTTGCTGTGCAGGTGCCGGACGCGGAGGGTCTCGCCCTGGGGCTGCGCGCCTTGGAGCCAGGGCGCCTTCTTGGGGAGGAGGTGGTGGAGGCACCTCCTGATCCTCGCCTCCTGTGCGGAATGGAGGGCGAGGCAGCGAGAGGGACGGCAAGGGGGAGCCACCTGTGGCGCTGACGAGCTCGGTAGTGCAGGAGCTCTCTTGCCAGGAGCAGCGCGGCGTGCGCGTCCGTGGGGGCGCGACGGGCGTGGGACGATGAAGCGGCTGGAGTCAGCGACGGGGTGGCGGTGCGGCCCTCCCGCCGTACCGAAGGATGCTGAGACGAGGCCCGCTGCTCGTTCCCCGCCGGGCCGGTGGTGGCATTGGCGGCAGGCGACGGGGAACGACGAGGGCGTCCGCCGACGGGCGCCGTCTGGGCGACGCGGGTGGCGAGAGCAGCCCGGCGCTCGGCGCGAGCCCGACGAGCGTCAGCCATGGACTCGGCGGAAGATCGCATGCGAACAGCGGAAGAAAGATTCCGGCGCACCCTACCTGGCGTGCCAAATGTCGGATTTCGGGTTCCGGCAGACCCTTGAGGTTCGAACACCGGGGTGCGTGCAGAGATCTCTTCCCTACCGATCTACGTCTAATCTCCTCGCGTGATCTAAGCTGGAAACAACGAACAACACAAGGGACACGAGGTTTATACTGGTTCGGGCCACCGTTGTGGTGTAACACCCTACTCCAGTGTGTGGTGTGGTGGATTGCCTCAGGGGCTGATGATGAACAGTACAAGGGAAGAATAGCCTCGCGAGAGGTGTTCTTGAGCCGGTGCGATGAACTGTTTGGGTGAGTTCCGTCGCCTCTCTCTCTCTCTCTCTGCTAGGGCTCTACCAGATTTCTAGATGTCCTCCCCCCTACTCTGTGGTGGCTAGCTCTATTTATAAAGGCCCTGGGCCTCTCCCCAAATAATGAGCGGGAAGGGCGCCAACAATTGGCCATTTTGAAGGGGAACATCTAGTACAAGTTATCCTGACCAAAGGTGGTCTTTGGCTGCCAAAAGCACTAGTGGTGACGCCGTCTTGGGCTCCATGATGACCTCCGTCCTACCGCTCTGCTGGTCTTGGTCTCGTTGCACCGGAATGGTAACCTTTGCCTCATGCCTTGGCCTCTGCTTGCCCCCTTTGCACCAAAGGGGAAACAAGGACACTGCGCAGGCCGGCGCCCGCCTGGTCTCGATCGTCATGGCTTGCGTCACGGGCTCCTCGCGAGGTACCCCTGCCTTGATCTCTCCGCCTCCTCGCGAGCCTGCCTGATGAGGCTGCCTCTGAGGAAGCTTCCGGTCGTCCGCCCCGCGAGGCTTGGCCCCTCGCGAGGGTCTTGAGCTTGAGCTGATGAAGATGGGCCACGTTGGGCCCCCACTTGAGCCACACCGCAGGCCGTAGGCAGGCAAGTTTGGGGACCCCCGTTCCCAGAATGCCGACATCATTGGATTCAAGACCTCTCTCCTTCAAGGATTGGGATGAACTAGTTACCTTTGTATCCCCTTGTGTTGACTTTGGATCCTTGTATCTCCTTTATGTGCATGTGGATTTAGCATATGTGTGATTGGATCTTGTCTGTTTGAGAGTTCTTCTTGTGTTCCTCTTTGATTTTCTCTCTTTCCCCCTCCAAGTGTGAAAAGATCGACCATTAGGATTCCACCCTACATCATCTTGGATCAGAGCGAAGGTTGGTTCACATCTTGGAGTCTCCCTCCCCATTTTCTAGGCTCAATTTTGTGTGTTTTTACCCAATTTGGAAAATCCCAACAAAAAGAGCCATAGCAATTTTTTTGTGATTTGTTGGTTTGATGATGTTTTCTTGATTTGGATCCATGGGTTTGTTGTGTTTCAAGTGGATCTAGCCTCCCCACAACTTTTCCCCAATTTCTATCCATGAAATTCTCGCTATTTTTTCTCAAAATGTTCTTTTCCCCAAGTTCTTCCCATAGTTCACCCACGGATTCACCGCCCAGGACATCCGGCACGTGCCCCCGGACGTCCGGCCCGACTCCCTGACATCCGGCGCCCTGTAGCCAAAATTTTCGCCGCCACAAAATTTTGTCAAATTTTGCCCGGTTTCCGCTATTTCTTCCGCATACCAGCACCCACTTCTACAACCCAACCGCAATTTTGTCACGCTTACTGAGGGAGTCCTGGATTAGGGGGTCTTCGGACAGCCAGACTATATCCTTTGGCCGGACTATTGGACTATGAAGATACAAGATTGAAGACTTCGTCTCGTGTTCGGATGGGACTCTCCTTGGCGTGGAAGGCAAGCTAGGCAATACGGATATGGATATCTCCTCCTTTGTAACCGACCTTGTGTAACCCTAGCCCCTCCGGTGTCTATATAAACGGAGGGTTTTAGTCCGTAGGACAACATACAATCATACCATAGGCTAGCTTCTAGGGTTTAGCCTCTCCGATCTCGTGGTAGATCAATTCTTGTAATACCCATATCATCAAGAATAAATCAAGCAGGACGTAGGGTTTTGATACGTCTCCAACGTATCTATAATTTTTGATTGATCCATGCTATATTATCTACTGTTTTGAATGTTTATGGGCTTTATTATACACTTTTATATCATTTTTTGGGACTAACCTATTAACCCAGGGCCCAGTGCCAGTTTCTGTTTTTTACCCTGTTTTAGGGTTTTGAAGAAAAGGAAAATCAAACGGAGTCCAATTGACCTGAAACTTCACGGAACTTATTTTTGGAAGGAAAGAAGCCCAGAAGACTTGGAGTGCACGTTGGGGAACCTATGAGGTGGTCACGAGGCAGGGGCGCGCCACCCCCTGGGCGCGCCCTCCACCCTCGTGAGCCCCTAGTGGACCCCCTGACGTACTTCTTCCGCCTATATATCTCCATATACCCTAAAAACATCCGTGGGCACAATAGATCGGGAGTTCCGCCGCCAGAAGCCTCCGTAGCCACCGAAAGCCAATCTAGACCCGTTCCGGCACCCTGCCGGAGGGGGCAATCCCTCTCCGGTGGCCATCTTCATCATCCCGGTGCTCTCCATGACGGGGATGGAGTAGTTCTCCCTCGGGGCTGAGGGTATGTACCAGTAGCTATGTGTTTGATCTCTCTCTCTCTCTCGTGTTCTTGATTTGGCACGATCTTGATGTATCGCGAGCTTTGCTATTATAGTTGGATCTTATGTTTCTCCTCCCCCTCTTCTCTCTTGTAATGAATTGAGTTTCCCCTTTGAAGTAATCTTATCGGATTGAGTCTTTAAAGATTTGAGAACACTTGATGTATGTCTTGCCGTGCGTATCTGTGGTGACAATGGGATACCACGTGATTCACTTGATGTATGTTTTGGTGGTCAACTTGCGGGTTCCGCCCATGAACCTATGCATAGGGGTTGGCACACGTTTTTGTCATGATTCTCCGGTAGAACTTCGGGGCACTCTTTGAGGTCCTTTGTGTTGGTTGAATAGATGAATCTGAGATTGTGTGATGCATATCGTATAATCATACCCACGGATACTTGAGGTGACATTGGAGTATCTAGGTGACATTAGAGTTTTGGTTGATTTGTGTCTTCAGGTGTTATCCTAGTACGAACTCTAGGGCTGTTTGTGACACCTATAGGAATAGCCCAACGGAATGATTGGAAAAAATAACTTTGAGGTGGTTTCGTACCCTACCATAATCTCTTCGTTCATTCTCTGCTATTAGTGACTTTGGAGTGACTCTTTGTTGCATGTTGAGGGATAGTTATATGATCCAATTATGTTATTATTGTTGAGAGGACTTGCACTAGTTAAAGTATGAACCCTAGGCCTTGTTTCCTAGCATTGCAATACCGTTTACGCTCACTTTTATCATTAGTTACCTTGCTGTTTTTATATTTTCAGATTACAAAAACCTTTATCTACTATCCATGTACCACTTGTATCACCATCTCTTCGCCGAACTAGTGCACCTATACAATTTACCATTGTATTGGGTGCGTTGGGGACACAAGAGACTCTTTGTTATTTGGTTGCAGGGTTGCTTGAGAGAGACCATCTTCATCCTACGCCTCCTACGGATTGATAAACCTTAGGTCATCCACTTGAGGGAAATTTGCTACTGTCCTACAAACCTCTGCACTTGGAGGCCCAACAACGTCTACAAGAAGAAGGTTGTGTAGTAGATATCAAGCCCTTTTCCGGCGCCGTTGCCGGGGAGGTGAGTGCTTGAAGGTATATATTTAGATCTTGCAATCGAGTCTTTTAGTTTCTTGTTTTATCACTAGTTTAATTTATAAAGAAAACTATAAAAAAATGGAATTGAGTTTGTCTCATACGCTTCACCTTTTTAATATCTTTCGTGAGTATGATGGAAAGGATAATTGTGCTCAAGTGCTAGAAGAAGAAATCTATAAAATGTTTGGCACTAAATATTTGAATGATGAGCATGATTGCAATGTTGTTAGTATGAATTCCTTGAATATCCATGATGCTAATGATATGCAAAGCCACAAGCTTGGGGAAGCTATGTTTGATGAAGATGATATTTTTTGTTCCCCAAGTTTTGATGAGCAAATCTATTATGATGAAAGCAGGCCTCCTATCTATGATGATTATTGTGATGACACGTATGCTTTAAAGAACAATGATAACCATGAAACTTGTCATCTTGATCTTAATTTTCAATCACATGATAGTTATTTTGTTGAGTTTGCTCCCACTATTATTCATGAGAAGAAATTTGCTTATGTGGAGAGTAATAAATTTTCTATGCTTGTAGATCATGAAAAGAATGCTCTAGGTGCTGGTTATATTGTTGAATTAATTCATGATGCTACTGAAAATTATTATGATGGAGGAATATATGCTTGTAGGAATTGCAATAATACCAAGTTTCCTCTCTATGTGCTTAAAGTTTTAAAACTATGCTTGTTTTGCCCTCCTATGCTAGTTGATTATTGTTCCCACAAGTTATTTGCTCACAAAATCCCTAGGCATAGAAAGTGGGTTAGACTTAAATGTGCTAGTCATATTCTTCATGATGCTCTCTTTATATTTCAATTCTTATCTTTTATGTGAGCATCATTGAAATCATCATGCCTAGCTAGGGGCGTTAAACGATAGCGCTTGTTGGGAGGCAACCCAATTTTATTTTAGTTCCTTGCTTTTTGTTCCTGTTTAGTAATAAATAATTCATCTAGCCTCTGTTTAGATGTGGTTTTATGCTTTTAATTAGTGTTTGTGCCAAGTAGAACCTTTGGGAAGACTTGGGGATAGTCTTGTTGATCATGCTGTAAAAAACAGAAACTTTAGCGCTCACGAGAATTGCTTCCATATTTATTTGGAGAGTACTATTTAGTTAATTCTTTTTGAATATGATTAATAGGTAAATTCCTCACGTCCAGAAATTTATTTGAGAATTTTATGAGTTCCATAAGTATACGTTTGATCCAGATTACTACAGACTGTTCTGTTTTTGGCAGATTCTGTTTTTCATGTGTTGTTTACTTATTTTGATGAATCTATGGCTAGTAAAATAGTTTATAAACCATAGAGAAGTTGGAATACAGTAGGTTTAACACCAATATAAATAAATAATGAGTTCATTACAGTACCTTGAGGTGGTGATTTATTTTCTTATACTAACAGAGCTTACGAGTTTTCTGTTAAGTTTTGTGTTGTGAAGTTTTCAAGTTGTGGGTAAGGATTCGATGGACTATGGAATAAGGAGTGGAAAGAGCCTAAGCTTGGGGATTCCCTATGCACCCCGAGGTAATATTCAAGGATAGCCAAGAGCCTAAGCTTGGGGATGCCCCATAAGGCATCCCCTCTTTCGTCTTCATTCATCGGTAACTTGGAGCTATATTTTTATTTACCACATGATATGTGTTTTGCTTGGATCATCAATTTATTTTGTTAGGATTTTATTGCTGTTATTTAGAACAATGTTTTGCATCTTTTATTTCAATAAAAGTGGCATTGATAGTCTTTACTATGCCTATTTTAGAAGTCCACATGTTGCTGTTTGAAAACAGAAAGTTTACCGCTGTTGCAATAATTCCCTAGAAAAGTCAGAATGTGATAAAATGTTGAAACCTTTTGCATATTAAGCTCTGATAAATTTACTACAGTGGGAATTTTCTTTCATAATTTTTGGAGCTAGGGAAGTATGGATGTTTCTGCATTATTTACAGACTGTCTTGTTTAGGCAGATTGCTGTTATGTTTGCATTGTTTGCATATGTTTGCTTCTTTAATGATTCTATTTGAGGATAGGAATATTAAATATGCAGAGGCATTTAGTATGCAATGTTGAATAATAATTTTAGTGATTTGCTACAGTAGATTATGATAAGGTTTTTGCAATGGTTTATACTAACTTATCTCACGAGTCCTTGTTCAGTTTTGTGTGGATGAAGCTTTTGAGATTTAGGGAGACCGTGATATGAGAGGAATTAAGGAGACACAAAATCTCAAGCTTGGGGATGCCCAAGGCACCCCAAGATAATATTTCAAGAATTCTCAAGCGTCTAAGCTTGGGGATGCCCCGGTTGGCATCCCACCTTTCTTCTTCAACAACTATCGGTTAGTATCGGTTGATCCTAAGTTTTTGCTTCTTCACATGATGTTTGCTATTCTTAGAATGTCATTTTCTTTTGCTTTGCTTGCTGTTTGAATAAAATACCAAGATCTGAAATTATTAAATGTTAGAGAGTCTTCACATAGTTGCATAATTATTCAACTACTCATTGATCTTCACTTATATCCTTCGGAGTAGTTTGTCATTTGCTCTAGTGCTTCACTTATATCTTTTAGAGCATGGTGGTAGTTTTATTTTGAATAAATAGATGAACTTTAATGCTTCACTTAGATTATTTTGAGAGTCTTAATAGCATGGTAATTTGCTTAAAATCCTAATATGCTAGGTATTCAAGAATAATAAAATTCTCTTATGAGTGTGTTGAATACTAAGAGAAGTTTGATACTTGATGATTGTTTTGAGATATGAGGATGGTAATATTAGAGTCATGCTAGTTGAGTAGTTGTGAATTTGAGAAATACTTGTGTTGAAGTTTGTGATTCCCGTAGCATGCACATATGGTGAACCATTATGTGATGAAGTCGGAGCATGATTTATTTATTGATTGCCTTCCTTATGAGTGGCGGTCGGGGACGAGCGATGGTCTTTTCCTACCAATCTATCCCCCTAGGAGCATGCGGGTAGTACTTTGTTTCGATAACTAATAGATTTTTGCAATAAGTATGTGAGTTCTTTATGACTAATGTTGAGTCCATGGATTATACGCACTCTCACCCTTCCACCATTGCTAGCCTCTCTAGTACCGCGCAACTTTCGCCGGTACCATAAACCCACCATACACCTTCCTCAAAACAGCCACCATACCTACCTATTATGGCATTTCCATAGCCATTCCGAGATATATTGCCATGCAACTTTCCACCATTCCATTATTATGACACGCTTCATCATTGTCATATTGCTTTGCATGATCATGTAGCTGACATCGTAATTGTGGCAAGGCCACCGTTCATAATTCTTTCATACATGTCACTCATGCATCATTGCACATACCGGTACACCACCGGAGGCATTCATATAGAGTCATATCTTGTTCTAAGTATCGAGTTGTAATTCTTGAGTTGTAAGAAAAATAGAAGTGTGATGATCATCATTATTAGAGCATTGTCCCAGTGAGGAAAGGATGATGGAGACTATGATTCCCCCACAAGTCAGGATGAGACTCCGGACGAAAAATAAAAAAAAGAGGCCAAAGAAGCCCAAATAAAAAAAAGAGGCCAAAAAAATAGAAGGCCCAAATAAAAAATAAAAAAATAAAAAAATGAGAGAAAAAGAGAGAAGGGGCAATGCTACTATCCTTTTCCACACTTGTGCTTCAAAGTAGCACCATGATCTTCATGATAGAGAGTCTCCTATGTTGTCACTTTCATATACTAGTGGTAATCTTTCATTATAGAACTTTTCTTGTATATTCCAATGATGGGCTTCCTCAAAATGCCCTAGGTCTTTGTGAGCATGCGAGTTGGATGCACACCCACTAGTTTCTTTTGTTGAGCTTTCATACACTTATAGCTCTAGTGCATACGTTGCATGGCAATCCCTACTCACTCACATTGATATCTATTGATGGGCATCTCCATAGCCCGTTGATACGCCTAGTTGATGTGAGACTATCTTCTCCCTTTTTGTCTTCTCCACAACCACCATTCTATTCCACCTATAGTGCTATGTCCATGGCTCACGCTCATGTATTGCGTGAAGATTGAAAAAGTTTGAGAACATTAAAAGTATGAAACAATTGCTTGGCTTGTCATCGGAGTTGTGCATGATTTAAATATTTTGTGTGGTGAAGATAGAGCATAGCCAGACTATATGATTTTGTAGGGATAACTTTCTTTGGCCATGTTATTTTGAGAAGACATGATTGCTTAGTAGTATGCTTGAAGTGTTATTATTTTTATGTCAATATGAACTTTTGTCTTGAATCTTTCAGATCTGAATATTCATACCACAATTAAGAAGAATTACATTGAAATTATGCCAAGTAGCACTCCGCATCAAAAATTCTGTTTTTATCATTTACCTACTCGAGGACGAGCAGGAATTAAGCTTGGGGATGCTGATACGTCTCCAACATATCTATAATTTTTGATTGCTCCATGCTATATTATCTACTATTTTGAATGTTTATGGGCTTTATTATACACTTTTATATCATTTTTTGGGACTAACCTATTAACCCAGAGCCCAGTGCCAGTTTCTGTTTTTACCCTGTTTTAGGGTTTCGAAGAAAAGGAAAATCAAACGGAGTCCAATTGACCTCAAACTTCACGAAACTCATTTTTGGAAGGAAAGAAGCCCAGAAGACTTGGAGTGCACGTTGGGGAACCTACGAGGAGGTCACGAGGCACGGGGGAGCGCCCACCCCCTGGGCGTGCCCTCCACCCTCGTGAGCCCCTGGTGGACCCCCTAAAAACATCCGTGGGCACAATAGATCGGGAGTTCCGCTGCCAGAAGCCTCCGTAGCCACCGGAAGCCAATCTAGACCCGTTCCGGCACCCTGCCGGAGGGGGCAATCCCTCTCCGATGGCCATCTTCATCATCCCGATGCTCTCCATGACGAGGAGGGAGTAGTTCTCCCTCGGGGCTGAGGGTATGTACCAGTAGCTATGTGTTTGATCTCTCTCTCTCGTGTCCTTGATTTGGCACGATCTTGATGTATCGCGAGCTTTGCTATTATAGTTGGGTCTTATGTTTCTCCTCCCCCTCTTCTCTCTTGTGATGACTTGAGTTTCCCCTTTGAAGTAATCTTATCGGATTGAGTCTTTAAAGATTTGAGAACACTTGATGTATGTCTTGCCGTGCGTATCTGTGGTGATAATGGGATACCACGTGATTCACTTGATGTATGTTTTGGTGGTCAACTTGCGGGTTCCGCCCATGAACCTATGCATAGGGGTTGGCACACGTTTTCGTCGTGATTCTCTGGTAGAACTTTGGGGCACTCTTTGAGGTCCTTTGTGTTGGTTGAATAGATGAATCTGAGATTGTGTGATGCATATCGTATAATCATACCCACGGATACTTGAGGTGACATTGGAGTATCTAGGTGACATTAGGGTTTTGGTTGATTTGTGTCTTAAGGTGTTATTCTAGTATGAACTCTAGGGCTGTTTGTGACACCTATAGGAATAGCCCAACGGATTGATTGGAAAGAATAACTTTGAGGTGGTTTCGTACCCTACCATAATCTCTTTGTTCGTTCTCTGCTATTAGTGACTTTGGAGTGACTCTTTGTTGCATGTTGAGGGATAGTTATATGATCCAATTATGTTATTATTGTTGAGAGGACTTGCACTAGTGAAAGTATGAACCCTAGGCCTTGTTTCCTAGCATTGCAATACCGTTTACGCTCACTTTTATCATTAGTTACCTTGCTGTTTTTATATTTTTAGATTACAAAAACCTTTATCTACTATCCATATACCACTTGTATCACCATCTCTTCGCCGAACTAGTGCACCTATACAATTTACCATTGTATTGGGTGTGTTGGGGACACAAGAGACTCTTTGTTATTTGGTTGCAGGGTTGCTTGAGAGAGACCATCTTCATCCTACGCCTCCTACGAATTGATAAACCTTAGGTCATCCACTTGAGGGAAATTTGCTACTGTCCTACAAACCTCTGCACTTGGAGGCCCAACAACGTCTACAAGAAGGTTGTGTAGTAGACATCAGGTTTTACCTCCATCAAGAGGGCCCAAACCTGGGTAAAACATCATGTCCCCTGCCTCCTGTTACCATCCACCTTAGACGCACAGTTCGGGACCCCCTACCCGAGATCCGCCGGTTTTGACACCGACATTGGTGCTTTCATTGAGAGTTCCTCTGCGTCGTCGTCGTTAGGCTTGATGGCTCCTTCTATCATCGATAGCGATGCAGTCCAGGGTGAGACTTTTCTCCCTGGACAGATCTTTGTGTTCGGTGGCTTCGCACTGTGGGCCAACTCGCTTGGCCATCTGGAGCAGATCGAAAGCTACGCCCCTGGCCATCAGGTCAGGTTTGGAAGCTTAAATTACACGGACGATATCCGCGGAGACTTGATCTTCGACGGATTCGAGCCCCTGCCTTGTGCGCCACGTGGCCACGATGAGTACGATTTAGCTCTACCATCGGACCGTATTCAGGAGATCGCACCGGCAGCCGCTCCAAGCCTCAATTCGGAGACAGTTGCGCCATCCATGGACGGGTGGATAGACCCTGTAACGGAGGCCGTATCCTCAGCGGCGATCAAGCCGAATATCGACCTTACCCTTCACGAGAGCCATGTTGCCAAACTGCCGGATCCTTCCCCGGTCACGGACTCCAAACCGCCTGCGCCCATGCCTATCAAATCCGACTGGGCGCCAGTCATGGAGTTCACCTCCGCGGATATCTTTCAGCACTCGCCCTTCGGCGACATACTAAATTCATTAAAGTCTCTCTCCTTGTCAGGAGAGTCCTGGCCGAACTATGTCCGGCAGGATTGGGATGCGGATGATGAAGAAATTCGCCACCCACCCACCACCCACTTAGTAGCCACTGTCGATGACTTAACCGACATGCTCGACTTCGACTATGAAGACATCGACGGTATGGACGACGATGCAGGAGACGAACAGGAACCACTGCCCACAGGGCACTGGACGCCCACTTCATCACATGACGTGTACATGGTGGACACACCAAAAGAAAACGACGACGAGGAACGGAAGGACGCAACGAAGGGTTGTCCCCTCAAGAAGCAGTCAAAGCGGCTGCGTAAGAGCCACTCAAAATCTCGCCTCGGCAGAAACAACAATCATATAGACCCAGCGTTAGAGCAGGGTGAACCATCGCCGGACCACGGCAACCCGGAGAATCAAACCAAACAACCCGACTCTGTCAAAGATAATAGTCCGGACGACATCACACCAGACAGACACCTAGAGCAACAGAATGCCCGTCAAAGGCTTGTTGCCAGCGCGAGGAGTCTAAAAAAGCAGAAGCAAATTCTCAAGGCTGCGCAAGACACACTCAGAATCAGATGGAGTAAAGTACTCAACACAGCAGCGAAGTACGGCGGTAATCACCCCACCAAGAGCTACCCGAAGCGGAAGTTGCTACCTGAATTTGATGAGGAGGCCTTAGATCCCCCGCAACCAAAAATTAAAACGGCCATCTGGCCGGATAGACGACCTCACGACCAACATAGAGCGGCAAACAACGCCACACATAAGCCAATACGCGATCCACGCGAGGGCTCGCATCAAAAGGACGGAGCAACCAGATCCATCTATGGACCACGCAAGCGCGCTCCAGCATACGATGCAACACAGCAAACATCCGAACAACGCGGTACACCCAGATACAGGGGTGCCGCACACCCCCTATGTTTCACCGACGCGGTGCTGGACCATGAATTTCTAGAGGGATTCAAACCCGTAAACATAGAGGCATACGACGGAACAACAGACCCTGGGGTTTGGATTGAGGACTATATCCTCCATATCCATATGGCTCAAGGAGATGATCTCCACGCCATTAAGTATTTACCCCTCAAACTCAAAGGGCCAGCTCGGCACTGGCTTAAAAGCCTCCCCGAAAGCTCCATTGGAAGCTGGGAAGAGCTCGAAGACGCTTTTCGGGCAAATTTTCAAGGGACTTATGTCCGACCTCCGGATGCGGACGATTTAAGCCATATAACTCAACAGCCCGGAGAGTCAGCCCGAAAGCTCTGGAACAAGTTTCTTACTAAAAAGAACCAAATAGTCGACTGTCCGGACACTGAAGCCTTGGCAGCTTTTAAACACAGCGTCCGAGATGAATGGCTTGCCAGACACCTTGGCCAAGAAAAGCCGAGAACAATGGCAGCATTAACAAGCCTCATGACCCGCTTTTGCGCGGGCGAGGACAGCTGGCTAGCCCGATGCAGCACCAGCAACCCAAGTACATCCGAAGTTAGAGATGGAAACGGGAAATCACGACGCAGCAAAAATAATAAGCGCTGGAATAAAGAAGACAACCCGAAGAGCACGGCGGTAAATGCCAGATTCAGAAACTCTCGGCCAGGTCAGCAAAAGCCGCCCTCTAAAGGCGCCAGAGATGAACTGTCCAGCCTAAACAAAATTCTGGACCAAATATGTCAGATCCATAGCACCCCCGATAAACCTGCAAATCATACCCACAGAGAATGTTGGGTCTTCAAGCAGTCCGGCAAGCTCAACGCCGAACATAAGGGGCAGGATACACCAAGTGAAGACGAGGATGAGCCTCACAAGCAAAGCACTGGGAACAGAAGAAATTTCCACCAGAAGTCAAAACAGTAAACGTGTTACACGTGATAAAGGGGAGAAACAAAGCGACACTCCCAGATAAATATGCCCAAGGGCCTATCACCGCGGAATTCTGCCACTGGCCGTCTCAACCAATCACCTTCGACCATCAGGATTACTCGGCAAGTATCCGGTGCGCAGGATGGGCTGCCTTGGTATTAGATCCAATAATTGACAGATACCACTTCACACGAGTCCTAATGGACGGTGGCAGCAGTCTAAACCTGATATATCAGGACACAATCCGCAAAATGGGGATAGACCAAACGAAAATTTGCCACAGCAATACTACCTTTAAAGGAGTAACGCCAGGCCCAGGGGCTCATTGCACGGGCTCCCTGCTACTAGAGGTCATATTCGGCTTCCCCGATAACTTCCGTAGCGAAAATTTAACCTTCCACATTGCTCCGTTCCAAAGTGGCTATCAAGCACTACTTGGACGCGAAGCTTTCGCTCGCTTTAATGCAATACCGCATTATGCTTCCCTCACGCTTAAGATGCCCAGCTCACGTGGCATCATTACAGTAAATGGAAATATTGAGCGATCCCTGCGTGCCGAAGATAGTGCAGCTGCCTTGGCAGCCGCACACTAAACGGCCTCACCAACTAAAGCATTTGACAGGTCGTTAAGACCACAGACGCGGTTAGACGAGTCCGGCACAGCTATATGTAATTAATACAGGTTTGATGGCCACACCCCTATTACAATACAAGGGGCTCAACGCGCGCGAACAAGTGGCAATCAGGCTCAATTTTACTCATCCTCAATTGTACATGGTTTTTTACCTACCTTTTTGCATGACAACTTTTCAACTAAGTTCCTCTCTTTTACAGATGACCATCGTGCTACACCCGTCCAGGATATGGCACAACGGAGACACATGCGCAGACGTGCAGCAGGGACCCGTTCCAAGGATTCTTTTCAGATTAAGACCCTGCGTAAACCTTTTTTACTGTCTCTTGTTGATACACATCCCTCGGATTCTCAGTACAATTGAGAAGGATGCTGACATCTTGGCATGTGGCCACGTCAGAATAATGCACGTACCTAGACACCAGGGGCTTATTACAAAGGGTATTGTTTAGACCCGGTTTACACCATAAAGACCGAATACCTTAGGAGTGTTCGGCGTCGCGAGTTTGGCCTTATATGCATCAGCTCCGAATCATGTCTTTGGTCAAATGTTGGGTTTGCCCGGCTCCTGTGTTTTGCTGCCTTACGTTCCACTCTATCGGCTAAGGCGGCACTAGGAGAACTACTGCGATTGTGCCCTGGTTCATCCGGACGAGCACCTCAGTAGAGAAAGCCGAAAACTGACTGTCATGATATAGCGCGAGACTGGTCAACCACTCGATGACTTATCGGAATCTTAGAATTCCTCCGCCTTAACGAAGGGCCGTTTCCCGGCCGGGCATGTATGCACCCCGAATTCGGGTGAGTGCGGAGCCACCAGGGGCTATATAGTAGCCCCACTGTCAAACTCCTATGGCTAAGTGAAAGTGTTAAAGCATTATAGTCCGGTTGCCTAGTTCGCTGCGCTATCACTTCCTTATTAGGACCAAGACGTTGGATTAAGTGTGAATATGCGTCTTCTGCGAACACCCCTGCATTATATGCGTGGGGGCTGAAGCCGACGACTGCAATCTTTCAGGTTATACACATGTATACATAAACGGCCGCACAGGAGGCATCACAATACTTTCGGGCACAAGTATAAATACAGCCTTGATAAATTCAATAAAACATTGTTTTTACAATGGGAATACATGTCACTCAAACATAATATTCTTCGAGCACTGGGCCTCTATCAAACGAGCACCCTCAATAACTTCTTCAAAATAGTGCTCGGCAGCCACCCGGCCTATGGCCGAACCCTGCGCCGCAACAGTGGCAGCATCCATCTCCGCCCAGTATGCTTTGACACAGGCAAAGGCCATCCGCGAGCCTTCTATACACGCCGACCTTTTCATCACATTGATGCGCGGCACCGCACCAAGGAACTGTTGCACTAAGCTGAAATAGTTGTTCGACTTCGGCTTTTACGGCCACAGATGATCTACGACGGACCTCATGGCAAGTCCGGACAACCTATTTAGTTCGGCCCATTCAGCTAGCTGATCGGTCAATGGAAGCGGACGCTCTGGCACGTTGAACCGCGACCAGAACAACTTGTCCACTTCCCGATCTGTTTGATCTCGGAAGTATTCGGCCGCATCGACAGCACTCGCCGCCAAGTCCAGATATGCGTCTGTCGAACTCCACAGCCGATCCAGAGGGGCATACCGCGGATCTCCGAACTTCCTCCGCAGCAAAAAGGGCTTCCCAGCCACAATATCACAGGCTTCACGCAGTTCCTCCTTCTTCGCTCTCATGGCAGAACGGGTGTCTTTGGTCGCCATCGTGGCCTTTTCAAGGTCCGTCGCCTTGGCTTGGTTTTTTCTTCAAGGATCTGGCAACGGTTGGCAGTGTCTTTTAACTTTACATCCATTTCAGCCATCTTCTCTTTGGTCTCGCCATGCGCGGCCTTCTCGGCTATTAAGTCTTCAGCCGCCTTTAAAGCGACTGCATTACTAATCCTTGCTTGTTCTTTGGCTCGGGCAAGCTCCGCCCGAAGGGTCTCCACGGTGGCAGCTCCATCTGTAGTCACAACATATTAAAGATACTGGCATTACGCTGCTCTTACTATGTGACATTCACCAGAAAACATTACTTACCATGTGCCTTGTCAAGCCGCTTGTTAACAAGCTCGATGTTGGCATCTACCGCATCCAGTTGCCGCTTTAGTTCGGCAAACTCATTAGTCCGGCTAGCCACCGGAGCTTCCACCACCTGCACATAAAGCGGTATGGTTATTACCTGGGACTACGATCCTCTGTTTGCCGCCGTTCTTGACGACAACCAGAGTCTCAGGGGCTACTATCTACACAGGGCACACCTAAAAATGTGCGGTGCTATCACAAATGTATATCATTTCACGTACATCAAAACCCGTCAGTAGACTCATAAAGGCTTCATGCCACCCGCTTTCGGCAGACGAAATCCTTTCAATCACCATACCCATCAATGCACGGTGTTCTTCCGAGATGGTCGCTCACTTTAGCAGATCCCTCAGTGCATCTGACCGCATACCAGACGGTGCCGGATTCTTTTGGTTGCTCTCTTCAAGAGCCGGATACTGGGGACTTCGGGTGACCATAGGAATATCTTCTGGCCTCACTTGATCCGGCGAGGCCCTCCGTGACGACACTTCAAGGTCGCCCGCTTCTTGAGCGGAGGAGTCCGGGGGAGGCGTTTTGCTCTCCATCATCTCCGGAAGAAGATCCCCCAAAGACGAGCTCTGCTGAGAAGGGCTAAGATCCGAACTGCAAGATAAATGCTTCAGTTATTTTCCTCAGAGGTAAGGTAGTATATCTTCACTATTAAAGTACTTTTTTTTAATTACTTACAGCTTGTTAGAGGGCTGATCCCCGCGCGGACTTTGTGCGGCAAGAGCACCCTCCAAGGCAGGACCCTCTGGTGGAGATTTCTTCTCCCGTTTGGAAAACCTTGGTTTCCGGTTCTTCAGAGGTAGTCCTCTTCCTTCCCCGGGGTGAGAGAATGTCAGATTCCCCCCTTGGTTATCCTCCCTCACGGAGGCGCTCGTTCCCTCGGTTGGAATCGGTAGCGATGGGGCCCCGCTTTCGCCCTCATTATTCCCCCCTTTATCTTCCTTTGAGGGCTCTGGGCAAGGTGCTAGCTCGAGCATCTTTTCCAGTACCGGATTATCCAAACCCTTAGGAAGGGGGGCCGAACACCGAATCATCTTCGCCTTTGTTAGCCAGTCCTGGTCAAAGAGCGAATTCTTAGAATGACGTCATGATAAATGAAAGACGGTGTGTTCGGCTAGAGGATTACTTACTTGGTCGGCGGTGCGGTTGCTGCTCAGGCCCACGTCCTCGGTAGTATCCGGACACTCTATTTGGGGTCCGAAGAATGATTTATACATCTCCTCGTGCGTCAGGCAGAGGAAATTCTGAATAGTGCGCGGTCCTTCTGGGTTGAACTCCCACATGTGGAGGGGCCGGCATTTGCAAGGCGGGACTCGACGAACCAGCATGACTTGCACCACCGTAACCAGACTGAAATCTCCTTCGAAGAGATCTTGAATGCAGCTTTGCAGTATGGGCATGTCCTTGGCTGGACCCCAGCTCAGCCCTCTGCTAATCCATGACATCAGTTGTGGTGGAGGGCCCGAGTGGAAAGCAGGGGCAGCCACCCACTTGGCACTTCTGGGAGCTGTGATGTAAAACCACTCCCGTTGCCATAATCCGGACACCTCTGGAAAGGAACCCTTTGGCCATGGAGCTCCAGCAATCTTGCTTATTAATGCGCCTCCGCACGCTACATGCTGCCCCTCGACCATCTTCGGCTTCACGTCAAAGTCTTGAGCCACAGGCCGAAGTGAGGGGTAATGCGGAGGAAGGCCTCACATACGACAATAAATGCCGAGATGTGGAGAAAGGAGTCCGGGGCTAGATCGTGGAAATCTAGCCCGTAATAGAACATCAAACCCCTAACGAAGGGATCCAGAGCGAGGACTAGACCTCGGAGGAAGTGGGAGATGAACACAACGTTCTCGTTGGGTTCGGGAGTAGGGACGACCTGCCCTCGGGCAGGCAGCCGATGCGAAACCTCGGCGGTCAGGTATCTGGCCTCCCTCAACTTCTTGATATCCTCTTCCGTAACGGAGGAGGGCATCCACCGGCCTTGAAGGCTAGATCCGGACATAATTGAAGGTCCGAAGCACCTGACCTGGGCTTTGGGTGTTAGAACTCGAGGCGGGGGAAGGATTCAATTGAGCACGGGAGGGAAAAAAGGAAAAGCCTTGTCCCTTTATAAAGAGGGTGAATATCAAGCGTCCTCCTAGTGGCCGTTTGGGACTTGCCTAAAATCTAGGAGTCCTAGGCACGGTTGGGTTACCCACGACCGTATTGATGAGAATCCCGTAATTAGGGGAACACGATCTCTGCTTTGACAAGACGTGTCAAGAAACTGCCTCGCGTTGTGTGCGGGGCTAGTTAAAGGAAACAGTTCGAATAATCACCGGGCCATGGCTTGATGTCATGTTGCCAAAACGTGTCAGCAGATTAGATTTATGGAAATATTATTCTCTCTACGGAGATATGTGGAATTTATTTTGTAGGGCCGGACACTATCCTGGTATTTAAACTCTTTTGTGATGTGTTCAGAGGAGGAACCCGCCTTGCAATACCGAAGACAACACTACGCGCGGACTCATCATCATTGAAGCCTGGTTCAGGGGCTACTAAGGGAGTCCTGGATTAGGGGGTCTCCGGACAGCCGGACTATATCCTTTGGCCGGACTATTGGACTATGAAGATACAAGATTGAAGACTTCGTCTCGTGTCCGGATGGGACTCTCCTTGGCGTGGAAGGCAAGCTAGGCAATACGGATATGGATATCTCCTCCTTTGTAACCGACCTTGTGTAACCCTAGCCCCTCCGGTGTCTATATAAACCGGAGGGTTTTAGTCCGTAGGACAACATACAATCATACCATAGGCTAGCTTCTAGGGTTTAGCCTCTCCGATCTCGTGGTAGATCAACTCTTGTAATACCCATATCATCAAGAATAAATCAAGCAGGACGTAGGGTTTTACCTCCATCAAGAGGGCCCAAACCTGGGTAAAACATTGTGTCCCCTGCCTCCTGTTACCATCCGCCTTAGACGCACAGTTCGGGACCACCTACCCGAGATCCGCCGGTTTTGACACCGACACTTGCCGTTTAAGAATTTGAGTTTCCGGTTTCCGTTTCCTTACATGTTTGGCTACTTAGGGACAGTTCTTCATCGACACCACCACCGCTCAACTTCGCCACGGATTCATCATCGACAACGACCACTTCACCATTTTGACACCCCAACCATAAGCAAGGATGGTAACCTCGACGACAATCATAGTACATTCTCCCTTGCCATTGTATTGTGAACCCCCAAGCCAATTTTTTGCGTCACTTTTCTATCGAGACTAGCCATTTGAGTATTGTGGGGCAACGTTACTTGTGCACTTTAGTGATCCCCATTCTGCATAGCTATCATAGAATGCATATATCATCGTATCATCTCTTGTGTCGTAATTTATTCTAGCATATACATCATTGCTATCTTGCTTCGAGCATTTCACATAGGTGGCCAAAGGAAAATATCAAAAGTGAGAAAAGATTTTAAGCAAACGAAAAACAAAACAAAGAGCTTGCAAACAATAGCCATAGCATCGTCACATTGCATATCAAATTGCCATACTTGATCATCTTGGATCATCATGCGAGAATCACCGGGAACCATACATAAATAGCATAATCGGGATAGAAAGTCGATACGTTTTGTTTCTCATAGGTTTTGTGCATAAGTGTCATATCTCGCCTATTGAGAAATCATGCTAGCGTCTCCCTAGAGTTGTGCAACAAGAGCGTTTTCCGTAGAATCCAAATTTTATGCTCATTTCTTGAATCCAAATTTTACACGACCCCATTTATCTATTTGTGTGTGTGTTTCTGTGTGCCACTCATTGCTATTGGTATACTTGTTTCACTTGCGAATTTGTGAATCCCTTTCAACATTATTGAATCTTGCTAACCGTTGCATAATTTTTGTGCCACTATCCTCACCAAGCTACTCCAAAAGCTTTACTTGTGTTGGTGTGAATTGACAAGATCTCGTACCAATTGTGCTACTTCCATAATACCATATTGGGTGATCATTGATCCATCTTCAACATTGGATAAGGTACATTTGGTCTAGTTCTTTCGACTTGCGACAATCTGAAGTAAGAACAAGGGACTACCTTGATACCAAGATGGCAACCCAAATGGAGGACTTTCGAGCCATGATGGTCCACCGTGCCTCCTCAATGACGTCAAAATCAAGACGGTGCTACTCGAGCTGACACTCTTCAGATACATATTTGGATACAAGTCTTCCCCGAGCTCGTTCGCATCGTCACCAAGACCATGAAGATCATCAAGCTCCACAAAATCCAATCCATGGAAATGGTTTGCAAGACTGCCTTCGGGAGCGCGAATGCCACCGTCAACAAGAGCAAGCTCCACAATGCCAAGAACAAGAAAACCAAGACGGCGACTCTCAAAGCCGTGAGGAACAAGCCCTTGAAGCTCAACATGCTCTACACGAAGCAACTCACGATGGTAACAAGCGCAATTGCCATGTGCGTGAACAAGAAGAAGCCCTCCGGCGAGAGCGACAAGAAGAAGCCGTACATCTTGAGGAGTGCAAAGAATTGAGGAACCGTGCTTGAATCCCACACCCTCAACGTCAAGTTAATCAAGCCGAGCATGAGGAGCAAGCGGTTGAAAACCCACCTCCACCTCCAAGTCAAGTTAATGAATAGGAACACTACAGCAAGCTCAAGTTCACCATGCCTAAGTTCTTCTGAAGAACCGATCCCGAAGACTATCTCTCATGGGCATTGAAGGTCGACAAGATATTCCGTCTTCACAACTATGAAGAGGAAAAGAAGATCGCCATGGAATCCCTTGAGTTCCAAGACTATGTCCTCATTTGGTGGGAGCAAGTCATCGAAAACGCCGCGAGAAAGGCGATCCACCAATCACAACATGGAATTAAATGAAGGAGGTCATGCGAGCGTGTTTTGTGCCCACACACTATAGCCATGATCTCTTCAAGAAGTTGCAACTCCTCAAGCATGGCACGAAGCCCGTTGAAGACTACTACAAAGAGGTGGAGATCGCAATGATACGAGCCAATGTCACAGAAGATGAGGAGAAACCTATGTCACCTTTCTTAAATGGACTCAACCATCTTGTCAATAAAATCGCCGATTTCCAACCGCACACCAACCTCCTTGAGCTAGTGCACCAAGCTACAAAGGCAGAGCGACAAGTCCAAGATGACCTCAAGTACGCCAAGTACCCTTCCAAGACCTATGATTCATACACTCAAGCTTCAACGACTACCACACCGTCAACCATGACTAAAGCTTCACCAAGCAATGGTGACAAGTCAAGCTAAAAGAAACCTTCGACATCTTCGAGTCGTCCTCCTACAAGCAACTATAAGCCAAGAGCTGCATCGTCCACAACTCCAATGGATGAGACCATTAAGACAAGTTCCATCAAATGTTTCACATGCCAAGGCCGAGGCCACAAGATATTTGAGTGCCCCACTCAGCGTACCATGATCGACAATGACGACAACACCTACGACTCCATGAGCGAAGAAGAAATGGAAGCCCTTGAGCACGTGGCCATGAACTGTCAAGTGAATGGAGATGAAGACGCTCAAGTCTTTTGTGACAATGATCCGAGGCTCGCTCTTGTTGTCTCCAAGGTCTTGACACTTCAACAACGACAAGAAGAGATCAACGATGCCATATCTTCCATACCAAAGCGGGCATCGGTGGACGTTCCATGAAGGTCATCATCGACGGTGAAAGTTGCCACAATTTGGCAAGCGACGAGCTATGTTGCAAGCTATAATTGGTCAAGAAGAAGCACCCTGATACGTCTCTATCGTATCTACTTTTCCTAATGCTTTTCCTCCTGTTTTGGACTCTAATTTGCATGATTTGAATGAAACTAACCCGGATTGATGCTGTTTTCAGCAGAACTACCATGATGTTTTTTTGTGCAGAAATAGAAGTTCTTGGAATGGAACTAAACTTTTTGGAGAATTATTTTAGAGTATATAAAAAATACTAGAGGCAAGAACCACCGGAGGGGGGGCCTGGGTGAGCACAACCCACCAGGGCGCCCTCCCCCTCCAGGCGCGCCCAAGTGGGGTGTGCCCACCTAGTGGCCCCGCGGGCCCTAATTCCAACTCCTTAAATACCCATATTTGGAGAAAAAAATCAAGGAGGAAGTTTCATTGCGTTTCACGATACGGAGCCGCCACCGCCTCCTGTTCTTCATCGAGAGGCCAGATCTAGAGTCCATTTGGGGCTCCGAAGAGGGGGATCTTCGATCTTTGTCATCACCAACCCTCCTTCATCGCCAATTCCATGATTCTCCCCACCGAGAGTGAGTAATTCCTTTGCAGGCTCGCTAGTCGGTGAGGATTTGGATGACATTCATTCATGTAACCAAGTCAGTTTTGTTAGGGCTTGACCCCTAGTATCCATTATGTTCTGAGATTTGTGTTGTTATGACTTTGCCTTGCTTTAATGCTTGTCACTTTGGTCCTAGGTGCGATGATCTCAGATCTGAACCGTTTATGTTTTCACCATTATATCTATGTTCTAGATCTGTTCTTGCAAGTCATATTCACCTATTACGTGTTATGATCCGTAAACCCCAGGGTGACAATAATCGAGATACTTTCCGGTGATGACCGTAGTTTGAGGAGTTCATGTATTTACTATGTGTTAATGCTTTGTTCCGGTTCTCTATTAAAAGGAGGCCTTAATATCCCTTAGTTTCCTTATGGACCCCGCTGCCACGGGAGGGTATGACAAAAGATGTCATGCAAGTTTTTTCCATAAGCACGTATGACTCTTTATGGAATACATGCCTACATTATATTTATGAACTAGAGCTAGTCTTGTATTGCCCAAGGTTATGACTGCTATATGATGAATATCATCCAAAGTATCCACCGATCCAATGCCTACGAATTTCCTACATATTGTTCTTGCTAAGTTACTACTCCTGCTATTACTGTTACACTTGCTAGAAAATCGCTGCTATCACTGTTACCGTTACTACTGCTGTTACCACTACTATCAAAACAATCATACTACTGTGCTACTGATTACTTTGCTACAGATATTTAATCTCTAGGCATGGTTGAATTGACAACTTAGTTGCTAATACTTGCAAATATTCTTTGGCCCCCCTTGTGTCGAATCTATAAATTTGGGTTGAATACTCTACCCTCGAAAACTGTTGCGATCCCCTATACTTGTGGGTTATCAATACCTTTTTCTGGCGTCATTGCCGGGGAGCATATCTATATTTGTTGAGTCACATGGGATTAGTATCTATTTATCACTATGAAGAATCTGAAGGATACTAAAACTAAGATCGTTCCCTCTAGGACAAGGGGAGGTAAGGAACTGCCATCACACTCTGCACTTGATTCACCTTTTGTTTTGAGTAGACTTGCAACACCATGACATGCTATTAATCCTGATATGTCATAAGTTATTGATGATGCTACTCACTGGATCGGGCGCCATGCTCTCCCGGTAATCCCACAAAGAGCATGGTCATCCCCGACGGCCCAGAGATCAAGAGCCACCACACGTTTGGGAAGCATGTATGGGAACAAGGAACTCTCCCACGCGCCGAGTGGACAGTGTCCGGGGAGGTCTGCTCCACCTTTATTGATGGCGGGCCCATTCTGCAACCTCCCTCTGGCGCCACGAGGAGAGGGGGATTAGGCCACGATCGACTACCACGCCTCAAGTCTGTTACGGATTGCAGCGTGGTGTCGCTTGTGTTGCCCCTCACTGGAATTGAAGCCACGGGCGACCTGGCGATGAATGCACCAGAGTCGCCACTTCCAGTGCTACTGCCACGCCGCCCGCGCACCCTCCTGAGGCTTGCGGGAAGGTAAGGCACTACTACAGGATGCTGCTAACGCGACACTAATATCAGAGACCCTTCGAGAAACTGTGTGCGATGCAATAATCGCAAACGGTGGTGTATGAAAATCGTCAAAAATGTATAAAATGTTTGCGATGACGGATGCATCAAACATGGTTCATATTTTAGTTGCGTGTGCGATGAAGGGCATATGGTTCAGTTCAATTAACTGTTTGCGATGAGGAGGAACAAAAGAAACGGGCAGCCAGATGAAGGCATGTGGGATACACAGCATATGGTTCACTCGGATGAACTGTTTGTGATTAGGCAACACAAAAGAAACGGGCAGCCAGATGAAGGTGTGTGCGATATACAACATACGGTTCACTCGGATGAGCTGTTTGTGATTAGGCAACAGAAAAGAAACGGTCAGCCAGATCAAGGTGTGTGCAATATATGCATGCGGTTCACTCGGCCCTTGTCGTCAGTGTGTGACCTCTGTGGCAACCGTTCACTCCCCAGGCGCCTCTTCATGTACCGTGGCAACCGTCCACTGACTCTTTGCCTTTCCCTCTCGATTTGGAACTACTGTCGCACGCTCTTCCTCCCTCCTCCATTTGCCTTCACCCTTCCTTCTGCCATTGTTCGATCGTCTTCTCCATGGAGGGAACAGGCCGGAAACGACCCCGTTATTCTTGCCCCGATCTGAATGATGACGCGGTGGAGGAACTCATTGATCGGTGCGACGTCATCACCTCGGCTAGCATGGCAGGTTCGTTCAAGACCATTCTCGACTCAACTAATAACAACATTACAAGGAACCCAAGGGTCCAGGAGCAGTTTGATCTCCCCTATCTTCTTTGCCGTGACCCTGCTGACTGGCGAGGGGACGTGGGAAGCCTCGCCTTGTGCAAGTTGATGCCTCTTGATAATGATACGTATGATGTTAAGATGCCATCACTTGATGGCAAGGCTTGGGCAGGCGCAAATGGAGATTGGGTTGTTTATATTGGGTACAACTGCGAGTGGGAACTTGTGAATATGTACACTTGTCACCAGGTTCCACTTCCGAAAATCTCAGACGACTTCCCAGAGGTTGAGTACACCGGTATTCTACGTGAGTTCAAATACGATCATGGTGACTGTCGTCTACTGAAGATAGCAATTTGTCGACTTCCCAACCGCTCTTGGGATTACACAAACTATGAAGTTGTTGTTATCTTTGACAAGCTTGTTGCCGTCCTTACTTCCACGCCTCGATGGATATTTCTGAAAAATCAATTTCTGTACACGGATGAGTACTGTGATGCAATTCAATACGAGGGTCTTGTGTTTGCAGCCACCACTCGTGGCACTGTTTTTGCATGGAATCCTGATGCTTTCGGTACGTTTGTCTTCCACCATAATTATAATTGTTTCATCCACATGCATGCAGGTTAGCTAGTTTCCCTTTAATAATTAACCTTCTTGTGTTTCCAAGGTCCTGTGAACATTCCACCACCTATACTTGAAAAATTTATAACCAAGGGGGAGATGACCATGCTGATGATCATGAGCATGAGGACGAGCAAGACCCATATACTCAGTGGCGCCTGGCAACTTATTCCGATGGATCACCTCTTCTTGTCTGTATACATGGCACTGCTGATGTTACTAAGGAAGCAGGTGTTGTCTCGCATGGTCGCACTCTCCAGACCTATTCCAACATCCGTTGCAGGGTATTCGGGATGTATACTAGTGTACTAGTTCCAACACCTTCTCCCTGGTTTAGTATTGAAAGTCTTGGAGGAAACTCGCTCTTCCTTGCACAAAACTATCCAATGATGGTGGAAGGCGATCTAGCTGCTATTGACACAACATTACTACCATTTATGAGAAGCAACTGTATCTATACGTCGGACATTTCTATGCTTCCCTACCGTCCAAATATGGGTCCTGACATAGGCCGCTTCAGCCTGGATGATCAGTCCTGCGTTGGTCTCGAGATTGACAGTAGCTGGCCCTCCACAGAGAATCACTTCTGGTTCAAAGCAAGCATTTCCAACGCTGATGAGTGGTTGAGATGAAGTTCATTTCATCGCTTTGTTATTTGTTGTGTGAGAAAAACTTTACTTTACTAGAATGTCTTGTTGGAAATGATCTATAATCCAACGTGTATCCTCGTTGTCGTTGTGGGTTGATGACTTGGTGTATGCAATAAATGGTACATTTGCATATGCGTCCATCAACTCACGCCTGCTAGTGGTGTCCATATGAACAGTGCTAGTGATTTTAGTTGCAAAAATTAGATAGTGCTAGTGATTTTTAGCTGCATATTTTGACAAATCGCAGTGTTACAAGGTTGACAAATGGAAATGTTACTAGATAGACAAATGTTAGTCTTTCCAGTTTGAAAAATGGCAACATACCCAAAATGACAGATATGCAAATCTTACCCAATTTTTTGTACGTGGTTGCACACGGGTCATGCAAAACAACCGTTTGCGTTGAAGGGATGCAGAAATCCTGCTCAGCACATTTTCCCTTGGCTTCCTGGGGAAGCTGTCGGTTTGCATACGGGTGTTCTAACTAAAACGTTTGCGATGAGTGTTTTATATTTAAAAACCATTGACATTTTTTTCAAAAGAAAATCGTTTGATAAGTCTATACATTAAGAGAGAAAAACGCAAGTTCGTTCAAACCATATCTTTCATTCAGTCACACTGCGAATTCGAGATACAATATTAAACCCCAAAAAAACTATTTCCGGCGGCAGCGGAGGCGGCATGCTGCGCTGTCGTTGTCGTTGTCATCCTCTGGGATGCCGTTGTTGAAGTCTTCAAGGCAGCACAAAATGTTCTTCACTTGTAAATCAAACATCATATCATCGCGCGATCGACGGGCGGGGCGCGGGAGGACGGTAACTGGCGCCGCTGAGAGGTAGCGGTCGACGGCAGCGTCCCATGCCACTGAGGGGGGCGCGCGCACGGGCACGGGCGCGGCGGGTGCAGACAAACGCACGGGGACTAGTGCCGCGGTGGGTGGAGGGGCACGCACGTGCAGGGGCACGGGCGCGGCGGGTGCAGCCAAACGCATGGGGGCCGGCGCACACGAGGGTGGAGGGGCGCGCACGGGCACGGGCGCTGGCATGTACACGAGCTCGCGCGGTTCCGCGGAGACCTCGCTGACGCCCGCGGCTTCCAGCTCTGCGATAGTGCTCGGCGACCAGTCCGTCAATGCTACGAGGATGGTAGCTGGTGCGGGCGCGGGGATAGGAGCTGGGACAGGAATAGGGGCATCAACCGCCGCGGCCAGCTCGTTTAGGGCCATGTCCATGAGGCCCCATTCCTCCTTATTTTCTATCTCCTTCGGCTCGGAGTCGACTTCACCAAACTTGAAGACTAGCGGTGGATGATCATTCTACGCCATGGCGTTGGTGAAGGTCTGTGGGAGGGAGGGGAATGGGAGGCGAATAGTAAGGCTGCCCGTATTAAAAAGCGGCTTGGGCGCCATTAATGGAGAGGAAGGTGGGCAGCCATGGAAGTCAAAGGGCTCGCTTCCCAGTGAGCCTGCGTAGCGTACAACTCACAGGCTTCCCGGTGAGCCTACGCATTGGAGGACAGCTTGCATGCCTCTCGGTCAGCCTGCGCACCGGACTGCACTCGCACGCCTCCCGTTTAGTCAAGGTCAAGCAGCTGTCCGCACGGCACCTCCTACAGCATTTAAAACCAAGACACGTGGTGTCACGTGAATGGTTAACAAAACACACATGGTTTGAATTATAAAAAAACGTTTGAGATATTAAAGTGTGGCAACTATTTTTTCAAAATGCCTTTGTTGGCTGTCATTATTCGAGTGCGCCTTCTCTCAAAATGGACACAAAAAATGCCACAGCATGTCGGGTGCCATTCCATGATAGCATGCCAAGTTTCATAATTTCAGACGAGTTTTGGATTTACTAGAATTTAAAAACCAAGCATCTCAATGTTTTGCCGGCAATCAACGGTGCCCTGGTGTTTGAAATTCATTCCCATTTCTTGCATGGGACCTAAGCATGCACCCAAGGACACATATTCGATTTCTCAACCAATTTATATGCACTGGAGGATGTGCATGTAGTTCAAATTTGAATTATGCACATAAATGCATTGAAAACTCAGCTAATGCATAAAAATGTCCAAACAAACCCCGAAAAATCCAAAAAATTGACACAACACTCCTGTTGTTCTATGTTGACACAAGAAAATTTTTGAAAGCAATAAGAGGCAATGGATATCGTTTCATCCCCAAAGGTGGGACGTACCCTACCGAAACCATCATGCTTGTTGTGAGAAGCTCCGGTTTGTGAGAAGCATATACCCGAACCTGCCCCAAATGGGACAATTTTCTTACCACGGCATGTTGATGCCGCTCCATGATAGCATGCCAAGTTTCATGAATTTCAGACGAGTTTTGGATTTACAAGAATTTAAAAACCAGACATCTCAATGTTTTGCCGGCAATCAACAATGCCCTGGTGTTTGAATTTCATTCCCATCTCTTGCATGGGACCTAGAAATTCACCAAGGACACTGATTAGATTTTTCAACCAACATTAGTGCATTGGAGCATGTGCTTGTAGTTCAAATTTTAATTATGCACATAAAACACCTAGAAAACCCAGTTAATGCATAAAAATGTCCAAACGAACCCCGAAAAATCACAAAAATTGACACAACACTCCTTTTGTTCTATGTTGACACTAGAAAACTTTTGAAAGCAATAAGAGGCAATGGATATCGTTTCGTCCGCAAAGGTGGGACGTTCCCTATCGAAACTATCATGCTAGTTGTGAGAAGCTCTGGTTTGTGAGAAGCTTATACCCGAACCTGCCCTAAATGGGACAATGTTTTTACCACGGCATGTTGATGCCGCTCCATGATAGCATGCCAAGTTTCATGAATTTCAGACGAGTTTTGGATTTACTAGAATTTAAAAACCAGACATCGCAACGTTTTGCCGGCAATCAACAGTGCACTGGTGTTTGAATTTCATTCCCATCTCTTGCATGGGACCTAGAAATTCACCCAAGGACACACATGTGATTTTTCAACCAACTTTAGTGCATTGGAGCATGTGCGTGTAGTTCAAATTTGAATTATGCACATAAAATGCCTAGAAAACCCAGTTCATGTATAAAAAAGGCCAAACGAACCCCGAAAAATTCCAAGATTAAACACAACACTCTTGTTTTTCTATGTTGACACTAGAAACTTTTTGAAAGAAATCTGTAGGTTTCGAATACTTCTGGAACCCCAAAAATTCTAAAATAAATTGCTGGACGTGAGGAATTTATATATTAATCATCCGCAAAAAGAATTAACTAAATAGCACTCTCTAGGAAAAAATGTCAGCAATTCTCGTGAGCGCTAAAGTTTCTGTCTTTTACAGCAAGATCAAAAAGACTTTCCCCAAGTCTTCCCAATGGTTCTACTTGGAACAAACACTAATTAAACACAAAAAACACAACCAAAACAGTGGCTAGATAAATTATTTATTACTAAATAGGAGCAAAAAGCAAATAAAAAAATAAAATTGGGTTGCCTCCCAACAAGCGCTATCGTTTAACGCCCCTAGCTAGGCATAAAAGCGAGGATAAATTGAGGTATAGCCATCTTTTGTAGGCAATTCTTCAATAAGACACCTATAACTTTTAGGAGCTTCTTTCTTTTTATTAATTATCAAACTCCTAGGCACGAAATCAAGAAAATCATTTATAGCAAAAGGTTCCTTAAGGATAGTGAGGAAATTGGGGTGAACACTTCTGGATTTGAGGTCCGCATTTTCCTTACTAGAAGTTTCACCCTTATTTTTAGGAGCATACATCAATTTGGCAACCTTAGCATTAGGAGGAGTGTTTTTCACGGAAGAAAAGGCAGACCCAAGGTTGGAAATAATATCCTCAATTTTATCAATTCTAGTGGAATCTTGATCTATCTTTTCATTAATCATAGGTCCCTTTTCTTTAAAGTTCTTAAGAGCAACTCCTACCTTAGATCCATATTGGGTAATTTGGTTATGGATCTTTCTATCCAAATTTTCAATTAACTCTACGGTGGCAACTTTATTTTCAATAATTTCGAGCCTTTGCATCACATGTTCCAAAGTTAAAGTAGTTCCGTTAACCAAAAGAGGTGGTGGGCCAAACATATCATAGCATTATAAGAATCAAAAGTATGGCTACCCAAGAAATTTCCTCCGGTAATGGTATCAAGAATATATCTATTCCAAGGCGTGATTCCTACATAAAAATTGCGAAGAAGAAGGGAAGTAGATTGCTTCCTAGTAGATCTATTTTGCGCATTGCAAATTCTGCACCAAGCATCTTTTAGATTTTCTCCATCCCTTTGTTTAAAATTAAGAACTTCATTCTCGGGAGACAAAGGAGTGGATAAAGGACTAGCCATAACGACGAAGCAAGCAGAAAAGAGGCAAACGAAAAAATAGGGCGAATAAAACAGCAAGGGTAAAGTGGGGGAGAGGAAAACGAGAGGCAAATGGCAAAGAATGTAATGCAAAGGATAAGAGTTGTGATGGGTACTTGGTATATCTTGACTTGGCGTAGATATCCCCGGCAACGGTGCTAGAAATCCTTCTTGCTACCTCTTGAGCACTGCGTTGGTTTTCTCTTGAAGAGGAAAGGGTGATGCAGTAGAGTAGCATAAGTATTTCCCTCAGTTTTTGAGAACCAAGGTATCAATCCAGTAGGAGACCACGCGCGAGTCACCTCATACCTACACAAACAAATAAGAACCTCGCAACCAACGCAATAAAGGGGTTGTCAATCCGTTCATGGCCACTTGCAAGAGTGAGATCTGATAGAGATGATAATAATAAGATAAATATTTTTGGTATTTTTATGATATAGATTGAAAGTAAAAGATAGCAAAATAAAGTAGATTGGAAACTTGTATGATGGAAAATAGACCTGGGGGCCATAGGTTTCACTAGTGGCTTCTCTCAAGATAGCATAAGTATTACGATGGGTGAACAAATTACTGTCGAGCAATTCATAGAAAAGCGAATAATTATGAGAATATCTAGGTATGATCATGTATATAGGCATCACGTCCGTGACAAGTAGACTGAAACGATTCTACATCTACTACTATTACTCCACACATCGACCGCTACCCAGCATGCATCTAGAGTATTAAGTTCATAAGAACAGAGTAATGCCTTAAGCAAGATGACATGATGTAGAGGGATAAACTCATGCAATATGATATAAACCCCATCTTTTTATCCTCGATGGCAACAATACAATACGTATTGGTTCCCTTTCTGTCACTGGGATCGAGCACCGCAAGATTGAACCCAAAGCTAAGCACTTCTCCCATTGCAAGAAAGATCAATCTAGTAGGCCAAACCAAACTGATAATTTGAAGAGACTTGCAAAGATAACCAATCATACATAAAAGATTTCAGAGAAGAATCAAATATTGTTCATAGATAAACTTGATCATAAACCCACAATTCATCGGATCTCGACAAACACACCGCAAAAAGAGTTACATCAAATAGATCTCCAAGAATATCAAGGAGAACATTGTATTGAGATCCAAAGAGAGAGAAGAAGTCATCTAGCTCATAACTATGGACTCGAAGGTCTGAGGTATACTACTCACACATCATCAGAGGGGCCATGGAGTTGATGTAGAGGCCTTTCGTGATCGATTCCCCCTCCGGCGGAGCTCTAGAAAAGGCCCCAAGATGGGATCTCTTGGGTACAGAAGGTTGCGGCGGTGGAAATAGGGTTTCGTGGTGCTCCTGGATGTTTTCGGGGTATATGAATATATATATCGGAGGAAGAAGTAGGTCGGCGGATCCATGAGGGGCCCACGAGGGTGGAGGGCGCGCCTAGGGGGGTAGGCGTGCCCTCCTACCTCGTGGCCTCCTCGTTGGTTGCTTGACGTCCACTCCAAGTCCTCCTAGGGGGATAAACCAAACATGCATAAAAGAATTCAGAGAAGAATCAAATATTGTTCATAGATAATCTGGATCATAAACCCACAATTCATCGGATCTCGACAAACACACCGCAAAAGAAGATTACATCGAATAGATCTCCAAGAGAATCGAGGAGAACTTTGTATTGAGATCCAAAGAGAGAGAAGAATCCATCTAGCTACTAGCTATGGACCCGAAGGTCTGAAGTAAACTACTAACACATCATCGGAGGTGCCATGGAGTTGATGTAGTGGCCCTCCGTGATCAATGCCCCCTTCGGCGGAGCTCCAGAAAAGGCCCCAAGATGGGATCTCTTGGGTACAGAAGGTTGCGGCGGTGGAATTAGGTTTTCGTGGTGCTCCTGGATGTTTGCGGGGTACATGGATATATATAGGAGGAAGAAGTAGGTCGGTGGAGCAACGAGGGGCCCACGAGGGTGGAGGCGAGCCTAGGGGGGGTAGGCGCGCCCCCTTGCCTCATGGCTTGCTCGTTGATTGCATGACGTCCACTCCAAGTCCTCTGGATCACGTTTGTTCCAAAAATCACGTTCCCGAAGGTTTCATTCCATTTGGACTTCGTTTGATCTTCCTTTTGTACGAAACACTAAAATAGGCAAAAACAGCAATTTGGGTTGGGCCTCCGGTTAATAGGTTAGTCCCAAAAATAATATAAAAGTGTGAAATAAAGCCCGTTATCATCCAAAACAGATAATATAATAGCACGGAACAATAAAAAATTATAGATACGTTGGAGACGTATCAATATGCTAGATGAACTTAGTGGAGCCGCCATTTTATCTAAAATTGACCTTAAAAGTGGCTACTATCAAATTCACATTCAAGAGGGTGATGAATGGAAAACGGCTTTCAAAACCAAATTTGGCTTGTATGAATGGTTAGTCATGCCTATGGGCTTATCCGAAGCACCTAGCACTATTATGCGTGTGATGCATTGTATTCTTCACAAATACATTGGCATATGTGTTGTGGTAAAATTTGATGATATACCTGTGTTTAGTCAATCTATTGAAGATCATGTTATTCATCTTAGGGATGTCTTGCAAGTTCTTAGAAACGTGCGACTTTATGCTAACATGGAAAATGCACCTTTGGTGTTGATAAGCTTGTTTTATCGGGCTTTGTTGTGTCCTCTAAGGGTGTTCAAGTTGATGAGTCTAAAATCGACGCAATTAAAACTTGGCCACAACCAACTAATTTGGAACAAGTGCGTAGCTTCCTTGGCCTAGCTGGTTTCTATCGTCGATTTGTTAAAGATTTTAGCACCACTGCATCACCATTGTGAAGGAAATATGCCCTAGAGGCAATAATAAAGTTGTTATTTTATATTTTGTTATATCATGATAAATTTTTATTATTAGTGCTAGAATTGTATTAACCGGAAACTTGATACATGTGTGGATACATAGACAAAACACTGTGTCCCTAGTAAGCCTCTACAAGACTAGCTCGTTAATCAAAGATGGTTAAGTTTCCTAACCATAGACATGTGTTGTCATTTGATGAACGGGATCACATCATTGGGAGAATGATGTGATGGACAAGACCCATCCGTTAGCTTAGCATGTTGATCGTTCAGTTTTATTGCTATAGCTTTCTTCATGTCATATACATATTCCTTTGACTATGAGACTATGCAACTCCCGGATACCGGAGGAATACCTTATGTGCTATCAAACGTCACAACATAACTGGGTGATTATAAAGATGATCTACAGGTATCTCCAAAGGTGTTTGTTGGGTTGGCATAGATCGAGATTAGGATTTGTAACTCCGAGTATCAGAGAGGTATCTTTGGGCCCTCTCGGTAATGCACATCATGATAAGCCTTGCAAGCAATGGGACTAATGAGTTAGTAATGGGACGATGCATTATGGAACGACTAAAGAGACTTGCCGGTGAACTAGGTATGAAGATACCGACGATTGAATCTCGGGCAAGTAACATACCGATGACAAAGGGAATGACGTATGTTGTCATTACAGTTTAGCCGATAAAGATCTCCGTAGAATATGTGGGAACCAATATGAACATCCAGGTTCCGCTGTTGGTTATTGACTGGAGATGTGTCTCGGTCATGTCTACATAGTTCTCGAACCCGTAGGGTCTGCATGCTTAACATTCGATGACGATTTGTATTACGAGTTATGTGTTTTGGTGACCGAAGATTGTTCGGAGTCCCGGATGAGATCACGGACATGACGAGGAGTCTCGAAATGGTCAAGAGGTAAAGATCGATATATTGGACAATAGTATTCGGACACCGGAAATGTTTCGAAAAGTATCGGGTACGTATCAGAGTACCAGGGGGTTACCGGAACCCCCGGAGGGAAGATATGGGCCATATGGGCCATAGAAGGGAGGCAAGGCAGCCCACAATAGGGTGGCACCCCCACCCCCATGGGGAGTCCGAATTGGACTAGGGGAGGGGGCGTGGCCCCCCTTTCCTTCTCCCTCTCCCTCTCCTTCCCCCTTTCCCCCTTCGATAGAAGGAAAGGGAGGCCGAATAGGATTAGGAGTCCAAGTGGGACCCCCACTTGGCGCGCCCCTAGGCCAGCCTCCTCCCCTCTCCCTCCTTTATATACGGGGGCGGGGGGCACCTCTAAGGCACATCAACTATTCTTAGCCTTGTGCGGTGCCCCCCTCCACCGTTTACTCCTCCAGTCATATTGTTGTAGTGCTTATGCGAAGCCCTGTGTGGATCACTTCACCATCACCATGACCACGCCGTCGTGCCGACTAAACTCTCCCTCAACACTTTGCTGGTTCAAGAGTTCGAGGGACGTCATTGAGCTGAAGGTGTGCTGAACTCGGAGGTGTCGTACGTTCGGTACTTGATCGGTTGAATTGAGAAAATGTTTGACTACATCAATCGCATTAAACTAACGCTTCCGCTTTCCGTCTACGAGGGTACGTGGACACACTCTCCTCCTCTCGTTGCTATGCATCTCCTAGATAGGTCTTGAGTGATAGTAGGAATTTTTTTGAAATTGCATGCTACGTTCCCCAACAGTGGTATGAGAGCCAGGTCTATGCGTAGATGATATGCACGAGTAGAACACAAAGAGTTGTGGGCGGTGTCGGTGTCAAAACCGGCGGATCTCGGGTAGGGGGTCCCGAACTGTGCGTCTAAGCTGGATGGTAACAGGAGACAAGGGACACAATGTTTTACCCAGGTTCGGGCCCTCTTGATGGAGGTAAAACCCTACGTCCTGCTTGATTAATATTGATGGTATGGGTAGTACAAGAGTAGATCTACCACAAGATCGGAGAGGCTAAACCTTAGAAGCTAGCCTATGGTGTGATTGTCTGTTCGTCCTATGGACTAAAACCCTCCAGTTTATATAGACACCGGAGAGGGCTAGGGTTACACAGAGTCGGTTACAATGGGAGGAGATCTACATATCCGTATTTCCAAGCTTGCCTTCCACGCCAAGGAAAGTCCCATCTGGACACGGGACGAAGTCTTCAATCTTGTATCTTCATAGTCTAACAGTCCGGCCAAAGGATATAGTCCGGCTGTCCGGAGACCCCCTAATCCAGGACTCCCTCAGGCGGTGATAGTCATAATACTTATCACCAACGTCTTATTTTTATTCGGCAATATTGTTGGATGAAGCGGACGGGACCAACCTTACATGACCACGTTCATGAGACTGGTTCCACCGACAGACATGCAACTAGTTTTGCATAAAGGTGGCTCGCTGGTGTCTGTTTCTCTAACTTTAGTTGAATGGAATTTTGACTACGGCTGGTCCTTGTTGAAGGTTAAAACATCAAATTTGATAAATCACCGTTGTGGTTTTGATGCGTAGGTAAGAACGGTTCTTGCTAGAAGCCCGTAGCAGCCACGTAAAACTTGCAACAACAAAGTAGAGGACGTCTAACTTGTTTTTGCAAGGCATGTTGTGATGTGATATGGTCAAGACATGATGTGATATACATTATTGTATGAGATGATCATGTTTTGTAAAAGTTATCGGCAACTGGCAGGAGCCTTATGGTTGTCGCTTGTATGAAATGCAAAACACCATGTAATTGCTTTACTTATCACTATGCGTTAGCGATAGTTGTAGAAGCAATAGTTGGCGAGATGACCACGACGCTACGATGGAGATCAAGGTGTCAAGCCGGTGACGATGGAGATCATGACGGTGCTTTGGAGATGGAGATCAAAGGCACAAGATGATGATGGACATATCATGTCACATATTTTGATTGCATCTGATGTTTATCTTTTATGCATCTTATTTTGCTTAGTACGGCGATAGCATTATAAGATGATCCCTCACTAAAATTTCAAGGTATAAGTGTTCTCCCTGAGTATGCACCGTTGCGACAGTTCGTCGTGCCGAGACACCACGTGATGATCGGGTGTGATAAGCTCTACATTCACATACAACGAGTGCAAGATAGTTTTGCACATGCGGAATACTCGGGTTAAACTTGATGAGCCTAGCATGTACAGACATGGCCTCGGAACACTATAGATCGAAAGGTCGAACATGAATCATATAGTAGATATGATCAACATAGAGATGTTCACCATTGAAAACTACTCCATCTCACGTGATGATCGGACATGGTTTAGCTGATATGGATCACGTGATCATTTAGATGACTCGAGGGATGTCTATCTAAGTGAGAGTTCTTAAGTAATATGATTAATTGAACTTAATTTATCAATTAGTCCTGATAGTATTTGCATATCTATGTTGTAGATCAATAGCCCGCGTATAGCTCCCCTATTTTATTTTTGATATGTTCCTAGAGAAAGCTAAGTTAATAGTTGATAGTAGCAATGATGCAAACTGGGTCCGTGATCTAAGGATTATCCTCGTTGCTGCACAGAAGAATTATGTCCTTGATGAACCGCTAGGTGATAGACCTATTCCAGGAGCAGATGCAGACGTTATGAACGTTTGACAAGCTCAGTATGATGACTACTTGATAGTTTAGTGCGCCATGATTTCAGACTTAGAACCGGGACTTCAAAAATGTTTTGAACGCCACGGAGCATATGAGATGTTCCAAGAGTTGAAATTAGTATTTCAGACTCATGCCTGTGTTAAGAGGTATGAGACTCTGACAAGTACTTTGCTTACCATAGGGAGGAGAATAGCTCAGCTAGTGAGCATGTGCTTAGAATGTCTGGGTAATACAATCGCTTGAATCAAGTGGGAGTTAATCTTCCAGATAAGATAGTGATTGACAGAGTTCTCTAGTTACTATCACCAAGTTACTAGAACTTCATGATGAACTATAATATGCAAGGGATGACGAAAACGATTCCCAAGCTCTTCGCGATGCTGAAATCATCGAAGGTAGAAATCAAGAAATAGCATCAAGTGTTGATGGTTAACAAGACCACTAGTTTCAAGAAAAGGGCAAGGGAAATAAAGGGAAACTTCAAAAGAATGGAAAGAAAGTTGCCACTCCCATGAAGAATCCCAAAACTAGACCCAAGCCTGAAAGTGAGTGCTTCTACTGCAAAGGAAATGGTCACATGAAGTGGAACTGCCCTAGAATACTTGGCGGTTAAGAAGGATGGAAAAGTGAACAAAGGTATATTTGATATACATGTTATTGATGTGTATTTTACTAGTGTTTATAGCAACAGCTTGGTATTTGATATTGGTTCAGTTGCTAAGAGTAGTAACTCGAAACATGAGTTGCAAAATAAACAGAAACTAGTTAAGGACGAGGTGACGATGTGTGTTGGAAGTAATTCCAAGGTTGATACGATCACCACCCCACACTCCCTTTACCTTCGGGATTAGTGTTGAACCTAAAATAAATGTTGTTTGGTGTTTGCGTTAAGAATGAATATGATTGGATCATGTTTATTGCAATACGGTTATTCATTTAAGTCAAAGAAAAATTGTTATTCTGTTTACATGAATAAAACCTTCTATGGTCATACACTCAATATAAAGGGTTTATTGAATCTTGATCGTAGTGATACACATATTCATAATATTGATGCCAAAAGATACAAAGTTGATAATGATAGTGCAACATATTTGTGGCACTGCCGTTTAGGTCATATTGGTGTAAAGCGCATGAAGAAACTCCATGCGGATGGACTTTTGGAATCACTTGATTATGAATCATTTGATGCTTGCGAACCATGCCTCATGGGCAAGATGACTAAAACTCCGTTCTCTGGAACAATGGAGCGAGCCACTAACTTATTGGAAATAATACATACCGATGTATGCAGTCCGATGAGTGTTGAGGCTTGCGGCGGGTATCGTTATTTCTGACCTTCACAGATGATTTGAGTAGATATTGGTATATCTACTTGATGAAACACAAGTCTGAAACATTTGAAAAGTTCAAGGAATTTGAGAGTGAAGTGGAGAATCATCGCAACAAGAAAATAAAAGTTTCTACGATCTGATCGCGAAGGCGAATATTTGAGTTATGAGTTTGGCCTTCATTTAAAACAATGTGGAATAGTTTCACAACTCACGCCACCTAGAAGACCACAGCATAATGGTGTGTCCGAACGTTGTTACCATACTTTATTAGATATGGTGCGATCTATGATGTCTGTTACCGATTTACCACAATCATTTTGGGGTTATGCATTAGAGACAACTGCATTCACGTTAAATAGGGCACCGTCTAAATCCATTGTGATGACACCGTATGAACTGTGGTTTGGCAAGAAACCTAAGTTGTCATTTCTTAAAGTTTGGGGTTGCGATGCTTATGTGAAAAAGTTTCAAACTAATAAGCTCGAACCCAAATCGGAGAAGTGTGTCTTCATAGGATACCCAAAAGAAATTGTTAGGTACACCTTCTATCACAGATCCGAAGGCAAGATCTTTGTTGCTAAGACTGGATCCTTTCTAGAGAAGGAGTTTCTCTCGAAAGAAGTGAGTGGGAGGAAAGTAGAACTTTATGAGGTAATTGTACCTTCTCTTGAATTGGAAAGTAGCTCATCATAGAAAACTGTTCCAGTGATGCCTACACCAACTAGAGAGGAAGCTAATGATAACGATCATGAAACTTCAGATCAAGTTGCTACTGAACCACATAGGTTAACCAGAGCACATTCCGCACCAGAGTGGTACGGTAATCTTGTTCTAGAAGTCATGTTACTAGACCATGATGAACCTACGAACTATGAGGAAGCGATGATGAGCCCAGATTCCACAAAATGGCTTGAGGCCATGAAATCTGAGATAGGATCCATGTATGAGAACAAAGTATGGACTTTGGTTGACTTGCCTGATGATCGGCAAGCCATTGAGAATAAATGGATCTTCAAGAGGAAGACGGATGATGATGGTAGTGTTACTATCTACAAAGCTCTACTTGTCGCAAAAGGTTTTCGACAAGTTCAAGGTGTTGACTATGATGAGATTTTCTCACTCATAGCGGTGCTTAAGTCTGTCTGAATCATGTTAGCAATTGCCACATTTTATGAAATCTGGCAAACGGATGTCAAAACTACATTCCTTAATGGATTTCTTCAAGAAGAGTTGTATATGATGCAACCAGAAGGTTTTGTCGATCCTAAAGGTGTTAACAAAGTGTGCAAACTCCAGCGATCCATCTATGGACTGGTGCAAGCATCTCAGAGTTGGAATATACACTTTGATAAGGTGATCAAAGCATATGGTTTTATACATACTTATGGTGAAGCCTGTATTTACTAGAAAGTGAGTGGGAGCCCTGTAGCATTTCTGATATTATATCTGGATGACATATTGTTGATCGGGAATGATATAGAATTTCTAGATAGCATAAAAGGATACTTGAATAAGAATTTTTCAATGAAATACCTTGGTGAAGTTGCTTATATATTGGGCATCAAGATCTATAGAGATAGATCAAGACGCTTGATAGGACTTTCACAAAGCACATACCTTGATAAAGTTTTGAAGAAGTTCAAAATGGACCAGTCAAAGAAAGGGTTCTTGCCTGTGTTACAAGGTGTGAAGTTGAGTAAGACTCAAAACCCGACCACGGCAGAATATATAGAGATAATGAAAGTCATTCCCTATGCCTCACTCATAGGTTCTATAAAGTATGCCATGCTGTGAACCGGACCTGTTGTGTGCCTTGCCATGAGTTTGGCAAGGGGGTACAATAGTGATCCAGGAGTAGATCACTGGATAACGGTCAAAATTATCCCTAGGGACCTAAAGTGGACTAAGGAAATGTTTCTCGGTTATGGCGGTGATAAAGAGTTCGTCGTAAACAGTTACGTCGATGCAAGCTTTGACACCAATCTGGATGACTCTGAGTCTTGATCTGGATACATATTGAAAGTGGGAGAAATTAGCTAGAGTAGCTCCATGCAGAGCATTGTAGACACAGAAATTTGGAAAATACATATGGATCTGAATATGGCAGACCCGTTGACTAAAATTCTATCACAATAAAAACATGATCACACCTTAGTGCTCTTTGGGTGTTAATCACATATCGATGTGAACTAGATTATTGGCTCTAATAAACCCTTTGGATGTTGGTCACATGGCGATGTGAACTATGGGTGTTGATCACATAAAGATGTGAACTATTCGTGTTAAATCACATGGAGATGTGAACTAGATTATTGACTCTAGTGCAAGTGGGAGATTGAAGGAAATATTCCCTAGAGGCAATAATAAAGTTGTTATTTTTTATTCCCTTATATCATGATAAATGTTCATTATTCATGCTAGAATTGTATTAACCAGAAACTTGATACATGTGTGGATACATAGACAAAACACTGTGTCCCTAGTAAGCCTTTAATAGACTAGCTCGTTAATCAAAGATGGTTAAGTTTCCTAACCATAGACATGTGTTGTCATTTGATGAACGGGATCACATCATTAGGAGAATGATGTGATGGACAAGACCCATCCGTTAGCTTAGCATGTTGATCGTTCGGTTTTATTGCTATAGTTTTCTTCATGTCATATACATATTCCTTTGACTATGAGATTATGCAACTCCCAGATACCGGAGGAATACCTTGTGTGCTATCAAACGTCACAACGTAACTGGGTGATTATAAAGATGCTCTACAGGTATCTCCGAAGGTGTTTGTTGCGTTGGCATAGATCGAGATTAGGATTTGTCACTCCGAGTATCGGAGAGGTATCTCTAGGCCCTCTCGGTAATGCACATCATGATAAGCCTTGCAAGAAATGTGACTAATGAGTTAGTTATGGGATGATACATTACGGAACGAGTAAAGAGACTTGCCGGTAATGAGATTGAACTAGGTATGAAGATACCGGCGATCGAATCTCGGGCAAGTAAGATACCAATGACAGAGGGAATGACGTATGTTGTCATTATTGTTTGACCGATAAAGATATTTATAGAATATGTAGGAACCAATATGAGCATCCAGGTTCCACTGTTGGTTATTGACCGGAGATGTGTCTCGGTCATGTCTACATAGTTCTCAAACCCGTAGGGTCCGCACGCTTGACGTTCAATGGCGATTTGTATTATGAGTTATGTGTTTTGGTGACCGAAGATTGTTTGGAGTCCCGGATGAGATCACAGACATGATGAGGAGTCTCGAAATGGCCGAGAGGTAAAGATTGATATATTGGATGATAGTATTCGGACACCGGAAGTATTTCAGAAAGTATTGGGTACATATTAGAGTACCGGGGGGGGGGGGGGGGGGGGGGTTACCGGAACCCCCCCGGGGGATGATGTGGGCCATAGTTGGGAGGCAAGGCAGCCCACAAGGGGGTGGCGCGCCCCCATGGGGAGTTCAAATTGTACTAGGGGAGGGGGCGCGACCCCTGAGGGTGTCCTGGATTAGGGGGTCTCCGGACAGCCGGACTATATCCTTTGACCGGACTGTTGGACTATGAAGATACAAGATTGAAGACTTCATCTCGTGTCCGGATGGGACTCTACTTGGCGTGGAAGGGTTTTACCTCCATCAAGAGGGCCCAAACCTGGGTAAAACATCGTGTCCCCTGCCTCCTATTACCATCTGCCTTAGATGCACAGTTCGGGACCCCCTACCCGAGATCCGCCGGTTTTGACACCGACATTGGTGCTTTCATTGAGAGTTCCTCTGTGTCGTCGCTGTTAGGCTTGATGGCTCCTACTATCATCGATAGAGATGCAGTCCAGGGTGAGACTTTTCTCCCCGGACAGATCTTTGTGTTCGGCGGCTTCGCACTGCGGGCCAACTCGCTTGGCCATCTGGAGTAGATCGAAAGTTACGCCCCTGGCCACCAGGTCAGGTTTGGAAGCTTAAACTACACGGCCGATATCCATCTTTGGAAGCTTAAACTACATGCCCCTGGCCACGCGGTCATGATGAGTACGATTTAGCTCTACCATCGGACAGTGTTCAAGAAATTGCACCGGCAGCCGCTCCGACCCTTAATTCGGAGCCAGTTGCGCCATCCATGGACGGGTGGATAGACCCCGCCACGGAGGCCGTATCCTCAGCGGCGGTCGAGCCGAATATCGACCTTACCCTTCACGAGAGCCGTGTTGCCAAACTGCAGGATCCTTCTCCGGCCATGGACTCCGAACCGCCTATGCCCGTTCCTGTCGAATCCGATTGGGTGCGATCATGGAGTTTACCTCCGCGGATATTTTTCAGCACTCTCCCTTTGGCGACATACTGAACTCATTAAGGTCTCTCTCCTTGTTAGGAGGGTCCTGGCCAAACTATGTCCGGCAGGATTGGGATGTGGATGACGAAGAAATTCGCCGCCCACCCACCACCCACTTAGTAGCCACTGTCGATGACTTAACCGACATGCTCGACTTTGACTCCGAAGACATCGACGGTATGGACGACGATGCAAGAGACGAACAGGAACCACTTCCCATAGGGCACTCGACGCCCACTTCATCACGTGACGTATACACGGTGGACACACCCAAAGAAAACAACGATGAGGAACGGAAGGACGTAGCGAAGGGTTGTTCCCTCGAGAAGCAGTCAAAGCGGCGGCGTAAACGCCGCTCCAAATCCCGCCTCGGCAGAAATAACGATCATATAGACCCAGCGATAGAGCAGGGTGAACCATCGCCCGACCAGGGCAACACGGGGAATCAAACTGAACAACCCGACTCCGTTGAAGATAACAGTCCAGACGACACCACACCGGACAGGCGCCAGGAGCAACATAACGCGCACCAAAGGCTTGTTGCCACGGCGAGGAGCCTGAAAAAACATAAGCGAAGGCTCAAGGATGCACAAGACACACTCAAAATCAAATGGAGTGAAGTACTCAACACTGCAGCGAAGTACGGCAGTAATCGCCACACCAAGAGCTATCTGAAGCGAAAGTTGCCACCTGAATTTGATGAGGAGGCCTTAGATCCTCCACAATTAAAAAATAAAATGTCCAGCCGGTCGGATAGACGACCTCATAGCCAATATAAAGCGGCAGACGACGCCGCACATAAACCAGTACGCGATCCGCGTAAGGGCTCTCATCAAAAGGACGGCGCAACCAGATCCATCTATGGACCACGCAAGCACGCTCCAACATACAATGCAACACAAAAAACATCCGAACACCACGGTACACCCAGATACAGGGGTGCCGCACACCCTCTATGTTTCACCGACGAGGTGCTGGATCATGAATTTCCAGAGGGATTCAAACCCGTAAACATAGAGGCGTACGACGGAACAACAGACCCTGGGGTCTGGATTGAGGACTACATCCTCCATATCCATATGGCTCGAGGAGATGATCTCCACGCCATCAAATACTTACCCCTCAAGCTCAAAGGGCTAGCTCGGCACTGGCTTAAAAGCCTCCCCGAAAACTCCATCGGACGCTGGGAAGAGCTCGAAGACGCCTTTCGGGCAAATTTTCAAGGGACATATGTCCGACCACCGGATGTAGACAATTTAAGTCATATAACTCAACAGCCCGGTGAGTCAGCCCGAAAACTTTGGAACATGTTCCTCACTAAAAAGAACAAAATAGTCGATTGTTCGGATGCCGAAGCCTTAGCAGCTTTCAAGCATAGAGTTCGAGACGAATGGCTTGCCAGACACCTCGGTCAAGAAAAGATGAGAACAATGGCAGCATTAACAAGCCTCATGACCCGTTTTTGTGCGGGCAAGGACAGCTGGTTAGCCCGATGCAGCATCAGCGACCCAAGTACATCCGAAGTCAGGGATGAAAATGGGAAATCATGACGCAACAAGAATAAGCGCCGGAATAAAGAAGACAGCCAGAAGAGCACGGCGGTAAACGCAGGATTTAGAAGCTCTCGGCCAGGCCAGTAGAAGCCACCCTCCAAAGGCAACAGAGACGAACTGTCCAGCCTAAACAAAATTCTAGACCAAATATGTCAGATCCATAGCACCCCTGATAAACCTGCAAATCATATGCACAGAGAATGTTGGGTCTCCAAACAGTCCGGCAAGCTCAACGCCGAACACAAGGGGAAGGATACACCAAGCGAAGATGAGGACGAGCCTCGCAAGCAAAGCACAGGGGAACAGAAGAAATTCCCACTAGAAGTCAAAACAGTCAACGTGTTACACGTGATAAAAGGGAGAAACAAAGCGGCACCTTTAGAGAAACATGCCCCAGGGCCTATCACCACGGAGCTCCGCCACTGGACATCCCAACCGATCACCTTCGACCATCGAGATTACTCGGCAAGTATCCGGCGTGCAGGATGGGCCGCCTTGGTATTAGATCCAATAATTGACGGATACCACTTCACATGAGTCTTGATGGACGGCGCCAACAGTTTAAATCTGATATATCAGGACACAGTCCGCAAAATGGGGATAGACCCAACAAAAATTTGCCGCAACAATGCTATCTTTAAAGGAGTAATGCCAGGCCCGGAGGCTCATTGCAGGGGCTCCCTGCTACTAGAGGTTATATTCGGCTTCCCCGTTAACTTCCGCAACGAAAATTTAACTTTCCACGTTGCTCCGTTCCAAAGTGGCTATCAAGCTCTACTCGGACGTGAAGCTTTCGCTCACTTTAATGCAATACCGCATTACGCTTCCCTCAAGCTCAAGATGCCCGGTCCACGCGGCATCATTACAGTAAATGGAAATTTTGAGCGCTCCTTGCGCGCCGAAGGCGGTGCGGCCGCCTTGGCCGTCGCACACTAAACGGCCTCACCAACTCAAGCATTTGACAGGTCGTTAAGACCACGGATGCGGTTAGACGAGTCCGGCGCAGCTATACGTAATTAATACAGGTTTGATGGCTATACCCCTATTACAATACAAGGGGCTCAACACGCGCGCAAAAGTGGCAATAAGGCTCACCTTTACTCAATTTCAACTATATATTGATTATTTAGTATAACTTAACTTTTGCACGGCAATTAAGTTCCTCTTTTTTTTTCAGATGACCATTGTGCTACACCCGTCCAGGATACGGCACAACGGAGACACAGGCGCAGACGTGCAGCAGGGACCCGTTCCAAGGATTCTTTGTAGATTAAGACCCTGCGTAAACCTTTTTTACTGTCTCTTGTTGATTTACATCCCTCGGTTTCTCAGTACAATCGAGAAGGATGCTGACGTCTTGGCATGTGGCCACGCCAGAATAATGCACGTACCTGAACACCAGGGGCTTATTACAAAGGGTACTGTTTAGACCCGGTTTACACCATAAAGACCGAATACCTTAGGGAGTGTTCGGCGTCGCGAGTTTGGCCATATATGCATCAGCTCCAAATCATGTCTTTGGTCAAATGTTGGGTTTGCCCGGCTCCTGTGTTTTGTTGCCTTACGTTTCGCTCTATCGGCTAAGGCGGCACCAGGAGAACTACTGTGATTGTGCCCTGGTTCATCCGGACGAGCACCTCAGTAGAGAAAGCCGAAAACTGACTGTCATGATATAGCATGAGACTGGTCAACCACTCGATGACCTATTGGAATCTTCAGGATTCCTCTACATTAACGGAGGGCCGTTTCCCGGCCAGGCATGTACGCACCACGAATCTGGATGAGTGCGGAGCCACTAGGGGCTATATAGTAGCCCCACTGTCAAACTCCTATGGCTAAGTGAAAGTGTTAAAGCATTATAGTCTGGTTGCTCAGTTCGCTGCACTATCACCTCCTTAATAGGACCAAGACGTTGGATTAAGTGTGAATACGCGTCTTCTGTGAACACCCCCGCATTATATGCGTGGGGGCTGAAGCCGATGACTGCAATCTTTCAGGTTATATACATATGTACATAAACGGCCGCACAGGAGGCATCACAATACTTTCGGGCAAAAGTATAAATACAGCCTTGATAAATTCAATAAAATGTTGTTTTTACAATAGGAATAAATATCACTCAAACATAACATTCTTCGAGCACTGGGCCTCTATCGAATGAGCGCCCTCAAGAACTTCATCAAAATAGTGCTCAGCAGCCACTCGGCCTATGGCCGAACCCTGCGCCGGCGACAGTGGTGGCATCCATCTCCGCCCAGTATGTTTTGACACGGGCAAGGGCCATCCACGAGCCTTCTATGCACGCCGACCTCTTCATCGCGTTAATGCATGGCACCGCACCAAGGAACTGCTGCACCAAGCTAAAATAGCTGTTCGGCTTTGGCCTTTCCGGCCACAGATGATCCACGACAGACCTCATGGCGAGTCTGGACAATCTATTGAGTTCGGCCCATTCGGCAAGCTGATCACTCAATGGAAGCGGACGCTCTGGAATGTTAAATTGCGACCGGAACAGCTTGTCCACTTCACGATCTGTTTGATCTCGGAAGTATTCGGCCGCATCGACAGCGCTCGCCGCTAAGTCCAGATATGCGTCGGCCGAACTCCACAACCGATCCACAGGGGCATACCACGGATCGACGAACTTCCTCCGCAGCATAAAGGGCTTCCCAGCCACAATGTCCCCGGCTTCGCGCAGTTTCTCCTTCTTCGCTCTCATTGCAGAGCGGGTGTCTTTGGTCGCCATTGTGGCCTTTCAAGGTCCGTAGCCTTCGCCTGGTTTTCTTCTTCAAGAAACTGGCAGCGGTCGGCAGTGTCTTTTAACTTCACAGCCATTTTGGCCATTTTCTCTTTGCTCTCGCCATGAGCGGCCTTCTCAGCTCTCAACTCTTCGGCCGCCTTCAAAGCGGCCGTATTACTACTCCTTGCTTGCTCCTTGGCTCGGGCAAGCTCCGCCCACAGGGCCTCCACGGTGGCAGCTCCATCTGCAATCACAACATATTAAAGATACTGGCATCACGCTGCTCTTACTATGTGACATCCACTATAAATATCACCTACCCTGTGCCTCGTCAAGCCGCTTGTTAACAAGCTCGATGTCGGCATCCACCGCATCCAGTCGCCGCTTTAGTTCGGCAACCCCATCAGTCCGGCTAGCAACCGGAGCTTCAGACACCTACACATAAAGGCGGTCTGGTTATTACCTGGGACTATGATCCTCTGTTCGCCGCCGTTCTCGACGACAACCAGAGTCTTAGGGGCTACTATCTACACAGGGCACACCTAAAATGTGCAGTACCATCACAAATGTATATCATTTCACGTACCTCAAAGCCCGTCAGTAGACTCATAAAGGCTTCATGCAACCCGTTTTCGGCGGATGAAATCCTTTCAATCACCGTACACATTAACGTATGGTGCTCTTCTGAGATAGTCGCTCGCTCTAGCAGAACCTTCAGTACGTCCGACCGCATACCAGATGGTGCCGGACTCTTTTGATTGCTCTCTTCAAGAGCTGGATACTGAGGGCTTCGGGTGACCATGGGATTACCTTCTGGCCTTGCCGGATCCGGAGAAACTCTCCGTGATGACACTTCAAGGTCGCCCGCTTCTTGAGCCGGGGAGTTCGGGGGAGGCGTTTCGCTCTCCATCATCTTCGGAAGAAGATCCCCCGAAGACAAGCTCTGCTGAGAAGGGCTCAGATCCGAACTACAAGATAAATGCTTCGGTTATCTTCCTCAGAAGTAAGGTAGTATATCTTCACTATGAAGTACTTTTTTATTACTTACAGCTCGTTAGAGGGCTGATCCCCGCACGGACTTTGTGCGGCAAGAGCACCCTCCGGGGCAGGACCCTCTGGTGGAGTTGTCTTCTCCCGTTTGGAAACCTCGGTTTCCGGATCATCAGAGGTAGTCCTCTTCCTCCCCCGGGGCGAGGGAATGTCAGATTCCTTCCCTTGGTTATCGTCCCTCACGGGGGCGCTCGTTCCCTCGGTTGGAATAGGTAGCGGTGGAGGCCCGCTTTCGCCCTCTTTATTCCCCCCTTCATTTTCCATTCAGGGCACCGGGCATGGTGCTGGCTCGAGCATCTTTTCCAGCACCGGATTGTCCAAGCCTTCGGGAAGAGGGGCTGAACACCGGATCATCTTCGCTTTTGTTATCCAGTCCTGGTCAAAAAGTGATTCTTCAGAATGACGTCGTAAATGAAAGACAGTGTGTTTGACTAGAGGATTACTTACTTGGGCCGCGGTGCGGTTGCTGCTCAGGCCCACGTCCTCGGAGGTGTCCAGACACTCTATTTGGGGTCCGAAGAATGACTTGTACATCTCCTCGTGCGTCAGGCCGAGGAAATTCTGAATAGCGCGCGGTCCTTCTGGGTTGAATTCCCACAAGCGGAGGGGCCGGCGTTTGCAAGGCTGGGCTCGAGGAACCAACATGACTTGCACTACCATAACCAAACTAAAATCTCCCTCGAAGAGATCTCGGATGCGGCTCTGTAGTATGGGCACATGCTTGGCTGGACCCCAGCTCAGCCCCCTGCTAATCCATGACATCAGTTGTGGTGGAGGGCCCGAGCGAAAGGCAGGGGAACTACCCACTTGGCACTTCTGGGAGCGGTGACGTAGAACCACTCCCGTTGCCATAATCCGGACACCTCTAGAAAGGAACCCTTTAGCCACGGAGCTCCAGCGATCTTGCTTATTAATGCCCCTCCGCACGCTGCATGCTGCCCCTCAACCGTCTACGGCTTCACATAAAAGGTCTTGAGCCACAGGCCGAAGTGAGCGGTAATGCGGAGCAAGGCCTCACATACGACAATAAATGCCGAGATGTGGAGAAAGGAATCCGGGGCTAGATCATGGAAATCAAGCCCGTAATATAACATCAAACCCCTAACGAAGGGATCCAGAGTGAGGCCTAGTCCTCGGAGGAAGTGGGAGATGAACACGACGTCTTCATTGGGTTCAGGAGTAGGGACGACCTGCCCTCGGGCAGGCAGCCGATGTGAAACTTCGGCAGTCAGGTATCTTGCCTCCCTCAACTTCTTGATATCCTCTTCCGTGACGGAGGAAGGCATCCACCAGCCCTGGAGGCTGGATCCAGACATGATTGGAGATCCGAAGCACCTAACCTGGGCTTTGGGTGTTAGAACTCGAGGCAGGGGAAGGATTCGATTGAGCACGGGAGGGAAAAAGTAAAAGCCTTGTCCCTTTATAAAGAGGGTGAATATCAAGCGTCCTCCTCGTAGCCGTTTGGGACTTGCCTAAAATTTAGGAGTCCTAGGCGCGGTTGGGTTACCCACGACCGTATTGATGAGAATCCCGTAATAAGGGGGGCACGATCTCTGCTTCGACAATATGTGTCAAGAAACTGCCTCGCGTTATGTGCGGGGCTAGTTAAAGAAAAACGGTTCGAATAATCGCCGAGCCATGGCATGATTTCATGTTGCCAAAACATGTCAGCGGATTAGATTTGTGGAAATATTATTCTCTCTGCAGTGGTATGTGGAACTTATTTTGCAGGGTCGGACACTATCCATTTATTCGAACTCTTCTGTGGTGTATCCGGAGGAGGAACCCGCCTTGCAATGCCGAAGACAACACTGCGCGCCGGACTCATCGTCATTGAAGCCTGGTTCAGGGGCTACTGAGGGAGTCCTGGATTATGGGGTCTCCGGACAGCCGGACTATATCCTTTGACCGGATTGTTGGATTATGAAGATACAAGGTTGAAGACTTTGTCTCGTGTCCTGATGGGACTCTACTTGGCATGGAAGGCAAGCTAGGCAGTACGGACATGGATATCTCCTCCTTTGTAACTGACCTTGTGTAACCCTAACCCTTTCTGGTGTCTATATAAACCGGAGGGTTTTAGTCCATAGGACAACATACAATCATACCATAGACTAGCTTCTAGGGTTTAGCCTCTCCGATATCATGGTAGATCAACTCTTGTAATACTCATATCATCAAGAATAAATCAAGAAGGACGTAGGGTTTTACCTCCATCAAGAGGGCCCGAACCTGGGTAAAACATCGTGTCCCCTGCCTCCTGTTACCATCCACCTTAGACGCATAGTTCGGGACCCCCTACCCGAGATTCACCGGTTTTGACACCGACAACCCCCCTTTCCTTCTCCCTCCCCCTCTCCTTCCCCCTTTCCCCCTCCGATAGAAGGAAAGGGGGGCCGAATAGGACTAGGAGTCCAAGTGGGATCCCCGCACTTGGCGCGCCCTTAGGCCGACCTCCTCCCCTCTCCCTCCTTTATATACGAGGGCAGTGGGGGGCACCTCTAAGGAACATCAATTGTTCTTAGTCGTGTGTGGTGCCCCCTCCACCGTTTACTCCTCCGGTCATATTGTCATAGTGCTTAGGCAAAGCCCTACGCGAATCACTTCACCATCACCGTCACCACGCCGTCGTGCTTACGAAACTCTCCCTCGACACTTTGTTGGATCAAGAGTTCATGGGACGTCATCGAGCTGAATGTGTGCTGGACTCAGAGGTGTCGTACGTTTGGTACTTGATTGGTTGAATCGAGAAGACGTTTGACTACATCAACCATGTTAAACTAATACTTATGCTTTCGGTCTACAAGGGTACATGGACACACTCTCCCCCTCTCATTGCTATGCATCTCCTAGATAGATCTTGCGTGATCGTAGGAATTTTTTTGAAATTGCATGCTACGTTCCCCAACACATTGCACGCATTAAGTAAGAAGAATGAACCCTTCATATGGGGACCCTCTCAAGCAACCGTATTCGAGGAACTTAAGAATTTTCTTACGCATGATCCATTACTTGCCTTACCAAACTTTGATAAAACTTCTGAAGTGCATTGCGACACTAGTGGTAATGGCATAGGTGGTGTGTTGATGAAAGAAAAGCGACCCATTGCTTATTTTTGTGAGAAACTTTCAGGCGCATAACTTAACTATCCCATTTATGACAAAGAGTTGTATCCTTTGGTGGGAGTTTTGCATGTTTGGGAGCATTATCTTCGACCTTATGAATTTTTCCTACATATGGATCAGGAAACGCTTAAGTACCTTAAAGGTCAAAGCAAGTTGAATAAACGACACGCCAAATGGAATGAATTTATAGAGTCTTTTCCTTACATCATTAAGTAAATTAAGGGTAAAGAGAATGTCATAGCGGATGCTCTTTCCTGCAAGTGCATGTTAGTTAATCAACTTGAATTGAATGTTATTAGATTTGAGCTCATTACAGACTTGGCGCACGATGTTTCATCTGTGGTTCCTTATGCCAAATTCTTGACTAACACTTATTGGGAGAGATATTATCTCAAGGATGATTATCTAATGCGAGCTAACAAGATTTGTATCTGATGACCCACAAGTATAGGGGATCAATCGTAGTCCTTTTGATAAGTAAGAGTGTCGAACCCAACGAGAGCAGAAGGAAATGCCAAGCGGTTTTTAGCAAGGTATTTTCTGCAGGCACTGTAATTATCAGTAACAGATAGTTTGATAGCAAGATAATTCATAAGAAGTGACAAGTAGTAATAGTAACAAAGATGCAGCAAGGTACCCAATCCTTTTTATAGCAAAGGACAGGCTGGAACTTTCTCTTATAGCAAGCAAAGCCTTCTTGAGGACACATGGGAATTCATCTCGTCACTTTCATCATGTTTGTTTGATTCGCGTTGGCTACTTTGATAATTTCATATGTGGGTGGACCGGTGCTTGGGTGATGTTTTTACTTGAACAAACCTCCCATTTATGATTACCCCCGCTAGCAAGCATCCACAACTACGAAAGAAGAATTAAGATAAATCTAACCATAGCATGAAACATATGGATCCAAATCAGCCCGTATGGAATAACACATAAACTAGGGTTTAAGCTTCTGTCCTTCTAGCAACCCATCATCTAATTACTATTCCACAATGCCTTCCCTTAGGCCCAAGCATGGTGAAGTTTCACGTAGTCGACATTCACATGACACCACTAAAGGAAGCAACAACATACATATCATCAAAATATCGAACGAATACCAAATTTACATGATTACTTATAAATGGACTTCTCCCATGTCCTCAAGAACAAAAGTAACTACTCAAAAATCATATTCATGTTCAAGATCAGAGGGGTATTGGATATCATTAAGGATCTGAACATATAATATTCCACCAAATAAACCAACTAGCACTACAAAAAAAATACACTTCCGTGATGATACGTGTTTGTCACAGTAGGTCGCGTTTTTTGTCATGCATGTACATCCATGACAAATTTATGACAGAATCAAGATAGTCATACCTGTGCTGTCGTAGAAGTGTTCCATGACATTACCAAAATTATCATCATGGAAGCACTTCCATGAGATAAATCGCGCGTCACAAAAGTGCTTTCGTCAAGGGTGACCGACACGTGGCATCCACTGTAACAGAACGCCGTTAAACTATCGGGTCGGGTTTTGGATCCGATAACCCGTTAACAGCCCCGACCAATGGGGATTTTCCACGTGTAAAATCATCATTGGCTGGAGGAAACACGTGTCGGCTCACCGTTGGTACAGATGTCATCCGCTCATTGGACCGAAGGCGCCTATGATACGGCGACACGTGGCACGGCCCAACAGAGGCCCATTCCTGTGAAAAGGCCGACCCGTTTGACTTGGTCAAAAGGTGGTGGGCCGGCCCACAGAAAGCCTGTTAACGGCCTGTTCGCATATAGCCCATTTATAGCCCGCTAACCCAGGGCTCGTTACACCCTTTCTGAATTAGGCCTAGCAGCGTCATTTGGGCCGTCCAATATGATTCAACCCGATTTAACTTCTGGCCCATGTGTGGCCCATGACTTCTTTTGGCCCATATGAGGACCTTTGTAACTCTTGGCCCATTAACGGCCCATGGTGAAACTGGCCCGTAATGAACAGTGTATCACTTTATACCCATTAACGGCCCATTATTCCATTGGGCCGTTTCCAGCCCAAGTTATCTTTCGGCCTTCTCAGGGCCCATTGATTCTTGGGCTCATTTGCAGCATTCGGTTACATACGACCCGTTACTGTCATTTTCTGCTTGTGTGCCAAATTCAGCCCGTCGTTACAGTCGGCCCATTTGCGGACCGTTAATACGTTGGGCCGTTTTCATGTAAAAAACCCGTTGGGCTGTTTTGATAGAGATATCAAATACGGCCTATTAATGGACCGTTATGGTCCACGAATAGTACTGCCCATGATTGGCGAAATGATGATACGCCCCGTAGAAGGCCCATGATTATTTTGGCCTAGTTACCAAAAATAGGCTATTGTGGCCACTAGAAAAAAACAGAAAAAGAACTGCAGTGACTACAAGCAAACAACTAAACAAGACAATAAGGAAATAAATAAGCAAGCAATTAACGCTAGCCTATTACCGCTATTACACATATTACATCCACTGGGCATCAAAGTTTGCCACTAGTGCAAATATAGGGAACAAAGCAGCACATTACATACACTGGCTGTCAAAATTGGCCACCAGTGCAAATAAACGCGGCAGCAAAACAAGAGCATAACTGAAACAACTTCAGAAGAGCTCAAGAAACGTTATCCTGGGTATCCACCAGGCTGGCAATAAGCTTAGCAAGCTGATTAGCTTTGTCCTGTTTGGCGCTAAAATCCTCCAACGCTTGTTGTTGCACCAGAAAGTATGCATCTGAAGGCTCCAGGGACTTCCACAGTCCTTCCGCTTCTTGTCGCAACACAGCTGATCGATGTCTTTCAACTTGTAGTTGAGACTCAAGAAACCGAACTGATTCAGACAGTGAGTTTGAATAGCTTGTGCAAGCGGTAGTGGCCAGTAACTTGAACACTAAACCAAGACAGGACTTTGGGGTTGTCTCGCTGTCTTCAAGATAGTCTTCCTTAGCTGTTTTATCAGCTTTGTTGGAGACCAACAAGGATGTGTCACTATCCTGAACCTTATCTGCATTACTTCCTTTACCATTTCTTAATAAGGCACTCTTCCCCAATATTCTGTCAGCATTCTAAAAGAAGAAACAAGCGGACACATAACAAGTTTAACATGTACTAGTATATGAAACTCATTTCGGTGAACCAGTTCATTAGTAAGGTGCACATGATTAAACTACCAAGTCTTCTATTGCCAAGTACTAGTACATAATAAAAGCATCAAACAAACATATATCTATGTCCTATGGTCACTGCATTGTCTTGCCAAATCAAAATAGAGACACGGTTCAAATCATATCAGTTCAAGACAAAGCAGCAGTGAAAGAATACAAAGCGTGGGAAACTACATGGCACAACAAGATTTCAGATGGGTACCATGGGTCTACATGACAACAACACTATTGGCTCTGTTGTGATGCTAGTAATGTGCATGATATGAAAGTCAACTATATACACAATTGAAATTGAAATCAACAGAGCTATTGATAAGAGCAAACTGTTAAAGAAACATGCGTGAACATACCTGCTGTGCCATTGGAGTTTTGATTGGATCCTTCAATTTAAAAATAAGTTTGTATGATACAAGAGTAAAGCAATCATAGTTAAAAAAGGCGCGCCTAAGCGAGCGCTTAAGCGCGCCTAGGCTCTAGGCGTTGGCAAAACGCATTGCGCATAACTACGCATAATCTGTGCATAAGTACGCATAAGCATGCACTTTGGTCAGTAAAGTGCAAGGCGGTGGCAAAATGCACAATTAACGCCTAGCGCTTTTTTGAACTATGATAGCAATGGAATCTTAAATTAGAACAGTTGTTCTTCAGGTTTAGGCACTTGTTCTACATGAACAGAGTACAGTAAGACGCAAGAATATAATACTTAAAAATAGAAAATGAGCTCATAGACCTTACCACATTCTTGGTTCGGGACCAGTACAGAACAAGGCGTTCCCAGTCATTGTCCAGTAAATGTGTCTCAGGAGAACGTAAGGGAATTTGATGAGTTTCTTTGCCAGTGAAGTACGTTTTCTTCAGGTAATTCCGATACTGCCACCAAGCATTCTAGAAGATAGCAGAGGTATTAGCACAAGTTACCTCATCCTGAGTTTCCAAATCGGTCCTTCTCTATAGAGAAAAATGGGAAATTTTTCTGTATTATAACCATCATGGAGGTACGATGTATGGGACGAAGCAAAGTAATTGCCATGAATAACATTACTTACACATAACTCCTGGACAAACACCTGCAACTGGCATTTTCCTTCATCTTCAGTATAATATTTCCAAGATGGGAAGATACGCACATACGATTTAACAACATCAAATGCGATAGATGCTAAACTACGACTAGCTGGTTGTGCTTCCTTCACAGGAATAGGCGTACTAACTGGTGGAGTTGGGGTTCGCCGTGATAGTACTGGCCCTTTGGGCACTGGAGCTGCCTTACTAACTGCTCTTGTTTGGGAGCTCTATGGTGGAGATGGTGCTGTGTCAACACGAACTGGGTCACTATCGGCTGGGGTTGGGGTTAGATTGGGTGAAGCTGGTTCTCTGTCCATCGCAGTAGGGGTACAATCTGCGAGAGTTTGGGTTATGTGTGGTAGGGCTGGTTCTTGTGCATGTACAACCGGGGTGCTATATCCACCAAGAGGTAGCACTGTTTTATTTGAAGACCGTGTTTTTAGTCCGCTAGATACTGGCATCACCCGCTCCAATTCAAATGGCTGATAAACAGGAAACATAGTTGAATGTACAGACATTGTATGAGAGACAGATGCAATAGATAGTGTGGGAAAAAGAGGGCATGAAATAGTTGACATGTATATTGTTTAACTAAAACGGATAGCATGACATAATTTCACATATATGATGTCTATGTAAACTGGATATCATAGCATAACATAATTCAAAGATATGATGAATAACTAAACATGATCGCATGACATAATTCACCTACATGTTCTCTAAGTAATCAGGATCGCATCATTTAATTCACATATGTGATTTATATGCTAAACAGAGGGCATTCGATATGATGTCTGAACTAAGAACATGGTGTTGAATATTGTGTATATGATGTCTAAACTATACAATGCAAGACACCGTATGCATGATATGAGCAGTATAACTGTGCCAAGTTAGAGCATACACCTCAGTGGGGGAATAGGACTGGTCATCTGTCTCTGAATCCATCTCTGAGGAGCTATCGGGACCCAACAAGAGATCTGCTTCGACAGGTAGCACTGTCTGCTCTGAAGGCCTTGTTTTCACTCCAGATTTTTCCATCTCCCATCCAAATGACTGATTCGCAGGAAGAGTAGTTTAATGTACAAACATTGTCGACAAATGGAAATGTAATGAAGAAAAGGATGGGCAAGATATCATTCAAATATTATGGCTGGCTAAAATACATGAGACTGCATAATTCCCATATATGATATAGAAACTAAATAGGTGGCATTACAGAACATGTCTAAACTAAGCAGATGACATATATGATGTCAAAAGTAGTCACTGCAAGGCAACATATGCATGATATGACTAACATCATCATGCCAAGGTAGAGCAAACACCTTGGGGGTAAATAGGAGTGGTCAACGGCGTCTGAATCCGCCTCAGAACAGATATCTTCCTCTGGATTACAATTTGGAGAGGGGCGGGGAGGGTTTTCCATTGAACCCACCATGGAGCGATGTCTGCATGACATTGTATTGCCGCGCAAAACTCTTCTATTTTTCTCTACATGTTCAGCATGACTGTGTACAATATCTGACATGCATACGAAAAAAATATGGTGAGATTATGTAAGGAGAGCATGCAGAAATTTAGAGTGATGGTAACAACCAGTGGATCGACGTTTTTATGTTGAACCAAAATAGCCCTAATGGATCGACGTGAATGTATAGTAATAAGTGATGCAACAAGTGTACAACCTCTTTGCCATAGCCGTGTCGACCTCAGCATCATTGGGTTGGTCGCTGAAGCAGTTGAGGCAGAGGTGGCTGTCAGAGGTGTGGAGGAAGATCTGAGGAATCTATAGACGGCATCCAGGGCACTGCTCTGTTGTGATGGATCGTTTTGTCGTTGGAGCAGCTCCGGTGAGCCGTAAGACGTCAAGGCTGAAGCAGCACAAGACAGACATCGTCAATCTCAAGTGGGATTCTAATAGCATCTCCAATAGATGATGTAAAATGGATGTAAAATTAACATCACCAAAAACCACCTGACTACAATAGGTGAGGTAAAAACTATAGACTCTGAACTTAACTGTCGAAACTGAAATTTACTGTGGAATCTGAATGCTACTGTCGAAACTGAACGCAATGGTAGCAGAGAGGCACTTGACATGTAGTTTAGGGAGGGCCTGCAGTTCATCTTCAACCTGCACCCCCCTGAGCCGCCAGCCACCAACGGCCGCCTCGCCGGCCCCAGCGCCACCTCGCCGCCCCGAAACAACTCGCCACCGCCGCCCCGGCCAGCCCTCTAGGCCCCCCGCCCCCACCCTGAACCCTAAGATAGATAGTGGGGTACCTCTTCGGCGAGCCCCCGTCCCCGCTGCGGGTGGTTCTTCCTTAACTCCGGCGAGCCACCCAACCCCTGAAAATCGACTGACCCAAAAGTCGATCCAGTCGACTGAAGTGTGGCTTAATCGGAGCAGAGCAGCAGCACGAGCGAGGGGGAGAGCAACAGCAGCACCTGGACGAGCGAGTGATCGAGCGAGAGCCGGAGCAGCAGCAGCAGCGCAAGCGAGCGAGCGAGAGCCAGAGTAGCAGCAGCAGATCCGGCTGGTATGGATGCCGCTGCCGAAGGGGCCTCACACTGGGGGAGAGCCTCTATGGAGATGTCACCCGCGGCGCCGGCTTCAAGGTAGCCGCTCCATGGGGGTGTTGGATGGAGCACCATCGGCGCCGGGAGGTCGAGTTAAGGAGAAGGTGCGATGCGATGAGTGTACAACCTCTTTGGTGGTGCCGAGGACGCCTCGGCTTCGTCCAAGGAGTCAGTGAGGATGTTGCGGTTTCGGTGGAGCAGGTTAAGGCGGTGCTGTGGGGATGGAGCAGCCACGATAGACGAGGCGATCGTCGGAGCAGCTCCTTGGAGGTGGAGGACGGGGCGGCTGAACCGGCGGGACGGCGAGATGGACGGCGGATCCTCATCCGGGGAGGTGGACGAGGGACGTCGAGCTGTTGCGGTGGACGATGTCGTCGGGGAAGAGGCTCCGGCTGGGCAGCGGTGATGGGGCGGACAGAGGAGGGTGGGGTTTCGCGGCTGGAGCGGAGAGGTTATGGCGGCCTGGGATTTCGAATGGCGAAAAGGGGGCGATGGGAGGGGGTGAACCATGACATAGGGACGCGCTTTTCCAAAATGTAGGGTGTGTTACAAAAGTACCCCCCACCGATTTGAACTAGCGGCCCTTTAGCTCAGGGTTAGAAGGGGGATTTCACGTGTCGGGATTTGGCAGCTGGCGGGAGTTTTTGCGCCCGTTGTAATTTCGGGATAGCAAGGCGCGGGTTGTGAAGGCGCCAGTTTTGGGAGCACGACATCTGAATTTTCAGGATATAACAAGACGCGGGTTGAATTTTAGGGACAAGCCTAACATGTAGTAATATTGTACTTGTACGTACCAAATCAATTCGCACTTCCCTCAACCAAAAAGAAAATGAAAAAAATAAAACTATTCACACCACACAAAGAGAGAGTCTTGCCCCGTTTTACTATACAAATGCTATTCAAAGCTACTCCCTCCTTCCATCTATATAGGGCCTAATGCGTTTTTTGATGCTAATTTTGACCAAATATTAGAGCAATGATATATGACATGCAACTTACAGAAAGCACACCGTTAAATTCGTCTGTGAAAGGTTCTTTCAATGATATAATTTTCACATTGTGCATGTCATGTACTATTAATCTTGTCAATAGTCAAAGGCGGTATTAAAAATCTCATTACGCCCTATATAGATGGAAGGAGGGAGTATGAATCCATGTTATGTCCGATTAAATTTTTTCGCTTGCTGTATAATGCATGTAACCTACTCATACCAACATTTTAGTGCATTCCAAATGTCTATACTACCGCTGCAATTCGAACTGAATTTGAATCCGTTTCTCTATTTCAATAAGAATCTACAATCATGATTGTTGCCAACTTCAACCATCATAGTTTTCGTGCTATCTGCCAGATATAAATCGGACAGCCTATAATGTAGGATGGCAGGCACACCATCATCAACAACTCTGTTTTTATAAGAGTAGAGACAAAACATATTAAATGTAGTATAACATGTTCATAACCACACCATGTGTAGCACCGTTATATATATTCACACATGCGTCGGTTTGAAACACTATGATAAATTCTTCAAATATCCAAATTTGCTTTTTATAATGAAGTATATATGATCTCTATTCGTCTTTTACACCCACACAACCCTCTTATCTTTGTAGCTAGTGCTAACTTTCTCTTGTGCATGCACACACCCGCATCCCTCGTACCCTCCCTCAGCATTCTCTAACTCCATCGCGCAAATTCGTCTTTTCACTTTAGTTCGTTCACCCACGGTGTGTGTAGGCCCCCTAGCTCCTTCTTTACGGCACACATCGATCGATATGCCTCTCTAGCCAGGTGTGCCTAGCACAAACACAAGCTTCCCCTCTTCTCTTGTCACCGTCCATGCCTCACTCCCACCACTCTTTTCATCGTTCTCATACTCGCACACTCCTCCCCCCTCGATATAGTATGCCTCTCGTACCACCTCCTACATGCATCCCTCTCTATCTATCCTTCTCCTCGTGCCTCATTTGCTTCTAACACACACATGCATGTATACCGATCGATCTCCCAACATATACCTAGATCGACTTTAACTACCCCCCCATCGATCGACGTACCTCACAAGTTATGTCTCTCCTTTCTCTAACAAAGGGCGATTGATCTTCCTATGTAGTTATGTCTGCTTACCACAGCCACATCGTCCCCCTCATCATTTGTGCATGCCTCCTGACCCGTCTCTCACACGCACGTGCACAGACAACAAGCAGCCATCTCCTCTCTTATTGATATTGCGGCCGTGCCCTCCGTTTGTCTAGCAAGCCTATCCCACCATTTGTTAGAAGAAACTCCACTACCACCCCTCCAACACTCTAGCTCTGTCTCTCTCCCAACCTTATTCCTCTCCTGCACATATGCATGGATGCCGATCGATCTCCCTTAATACATGAGGCAGATCGATCTCCTTAATACATGAGGTAGGCCTCTCTCCTCCTCCACACATATACCAGCCATTGTACCTCTATAGTTAATTGGGCCTCCCTCTTCCCCCACCACACACCGATAGTCGGGCGCTGCAGGTAGGTATCCATGCCACAGAGACAAACTGCACATGTCGCATCTCACGTTCCAGTAGGCCAGCCACCCTATATATTTGACGTGGGCACACACAAATTCGATGGCACTCTTTATCAATAGCGCGCGCGCACACACACACATCATCCCTCTCTTCGATTCTATGGACACCTCAAGATGCATTTGTATGAGTAGTTTATCTTGTGAGAGAAAAGGTTGAACGAGGGAAGGCCTTATTTTGCGAACGTGGAGAGACGTGTGGGTATATTTTTGCAAAATTGCCATAGTTTCTTTCCTATCTGTTAGATATAAATCCGACGGCCTATATTGCAGGATGGCACGCACACCATCATCACCAACTCTGTTTTCTACTCCCTCCGTCCGAAAATACTTGTCATCAAAATGGATAAAAAGAGATGTATCTAAAACTAAAATATGTCTGGATACATTTCCTTTTATCCATTTTCATGACAAGTATTTCCGGATGGAGGGAGTATTTGTCTTTTTAGAGATTTCAACAACTGACTATGACCGGACCTTACCAACATACTCAAAAAAGCAGTCCATAATTTTGATATTACCCTCTTTTCTTGGCGGTGCAGTGCCATCTGGATACCTCATAAATAAATAAAGTACTACATGATACTAATATATGATACATGGCGCAGGAGTACTAAGTATTAGTAATACAGTTTTGCTAGAACTCATCTAGATGAGATATAATTTGGTCTCATTCATCTTTTATAGCCATTGGATGTGATGCTATATAAGATGCGTGTGTGCTGACGTGGGTTGTATTTGTTCTTGTGCAACGAACTGACCACTTCATGTTATGTTTGATAGTCTCAAGTCATTAAAAGCATACAAGCCCCACATCTCTTCTTGGTTGATTCCTCTATTTATGTCAAAAAATAAGAAACAATGTGAGAGTTAATGCACCACGCCTATGTGTTTACTATTTGGTTTTCGTAAGATGACTAAATACTCACCTAGACGGAGGGAGTATTCGATTTGACAGCGGGCGGTGCAGTTCCCGATATGGCTTTAATGCAGATGAGGGAGGGAGTAGCGGTTCCCGATATGTTGAACAGCCAATGCATCCTTCTTCAATTAATGCATGAGGGAAGTAATGGGAGGAGGTCCAGGAAAAGAGGCTGCACGATGTGAATGCAACGCAGTTTGCCCTCATTGCCCTCATATAAAGGCGCCCCTCCATTCTAATGCATCTACCACATCGTACGCACCTAAGCATTTGCCTAAGCACCTACACTAAGCGCAAAAGAGCTCACTCCAGACCCATGGCGGCGATGCTCGTGGGCGGCCAGCGGCTGCGCCAGATGGTCCATGACACTGGCCTGCGGCATGGCGCTGAGGATCGTCTCCAGACGGTGTTGGAGACCGGCTGGTGGATGGCCGCCTTGACGCCAACTATGACTCTCAGTTGGACCAGATGATCGTTGCCACCAGCAACAAGTTCACCGTCCTCAAGAAGCTCGCGGACGACATTGCCGTACTCCTCCAGCCCCCGCGCCCGGGCTCCTCATTGCCTGCCACCCTAATCGGCCTCCATGGCCGGAACCTCTTTCAAGCACTGGTGGCCCTGCGACTACCGCCGACACCACGAAGAATGTCCACCTGGAGGTCGCGCTCGCCGCGAGGCGCCTTACCCTGCAAGAATTCATTGACCTACACATCCACATGTACGAGGAAATCGTGTACATAGGTATCTACAAGGCCAGTGAGGAAGCTATGACGTTGGCCTTCCTCAACCGGCTGGAAGCCTTGTATGCCTTTGCTGAGAAGCACCTCGACCTCGCCACAAAAGCCGCCGCTCCTTAGCCGCCGGTCGGTGGCCCGGCGCACTAAGTTGAGGAGGAGGAGGTCGTATGTTCGTGGATCCATCTTTCTTCTTGCCATCTGTAACCACCACTGTGATCGCATCATCGTGGCCTTAATTCTTATTGTGCTGTTGCATTCTCGTTCCAGTCAATACCGACATGTGCGATCCCTTTGCTTAATTATATGCATCATTGTAACTAGTACTCCATCCGTCAATTTATAAGTTGTGCTTACCTTTTCCATCAACTTCATGCAACGCGCGGGCATCTTGCTAGAAACACTAGAATATGTCTATATAATCCGTATGTGATAGTCCATTTGAAATCTCAATAAAGACAAATATTTAGGTACGAAGGGAGTAATATATTAGGAGTATATCAAAACAATAGTGATTTCTTTCAAGTTTGTGAACAAACACTACTATTCTACTACTTTGGATCCGTCGCAACGCACGAGCACATTGCTGGTAAAAGGAAAGGCTTGTTGCGTTCACGTCGCACCCCACACGCTCGGGAATCGGGAGTACAACACGGCCCGTCCGGCACGACACATGGCTTAGGGATGGCGTGTTTCCTAGCATTTTCACTTTCATGTGGGACCGCCGTTGAGCAAACCGACACCCCGCCCGCCGCCGGGTTGAGCAACCAACGTGAGAGTTAATGCACCACGCCTATGTGTATACTATTTGGTTTTCATAAGATGACTTAATACCACTACAAAAAAGACATATCCGTGACATTTTGGGCCGGACGAATTTTTTTCTGTCATACATATGACACTTCTATGACGATAATTGTGACAAAACCCGGTATCATCATAGATGTGGTGGGCTCCTACTTCTATGACAAAAAATCATGACAGAAAATGCGCTTTTCATCCCGGGCGGGCCGGAGACGCAGCTGCATGACATTCTTTGGGCTGTCCATGACGGAAAAAACCGTGGTAGAAGCGAGGGCGAGGAAAATTTCGCGGAGTTCCCGGTTACGGTGGGAGGTTGGGGGCCGAGCGATGCGCGTTTCTCTCGTACACGTACGCGCGTGTGTGCGAGGCGTTGGCTCTAACTGAACCCGAGCGAGGCGTTGGGCTCTACCTGAACCCGAGCGATTGCACTGCAAGCTACGCGTTACTGAACCCGAGCGATCGATTGATGGCTGTTAACTGAACCCGATCGAGCGATTCCTTCGCTACTGCTGCTAACTGAAGCCGATCGATGCTGCCTCTAGATGAACAGTGAGCGTAGTGGGGGGGGGGTTGGATGAACAGTTCCCGGTGGGGGTGGATGAACAGGACCCCGTGGTATTGCCTCTGGATGAACAGGACCCCGATCGATCGAGCCGGTTTGGGCTGGATGAACAGGATCTCATGGAGGGCTGGATGAACAGGACCACCCCATGGAGGGCAGGATGAACAGTAGATGGTGGAGGGCAGGATGAACAGTAGCCCGAGGAGGGGTGGTTGAACAGGAGCCCGTGCAGAGGCCTGGTTGAACAGTAGCCGGTGGAGTAGCACGCGGTGGAGGCTGGATGAACAGGAGCCCGTGGATGAACAGTCGCAGGTGGAGGCTGGAGGAGGTCGACGGTGGATGAACAGTAGCTCATGGAGGTTGGAGGGGGTCGACGGTGGAGATGAACAGTATCCCATGGAGTCCCGTTTTGTGGTACGCCACACCCCTCCCGATGAACAGGACCCCTGTTTCGACCGTAGCGCTCCAACACAAGTCCGTTTCATCCGTTTTGCGGTACGCCACACCCCTCCCGATCAACAGGACCCCTGTTTCGACCGTAGGAGGTCCGTTTCCTCCGTTTTGCGGTACGCCAGACCCCTCCCGATGAACAGGATCCTGTTTCGAACGTGGCCGGTCGAACACAAGGCCGTTTCCTCCATTCTACGGTACGCCAGGCCTCGTTTCCATCGACTGTTCCATCCAAGCCCTCCCGATGAACACGACGCATTCCGTTGCCTCCCCATGAACATGACGCATTCCGTTGCCTCCCCATGAACACGATGCATTCCGTTGCCTCCCCATGAACACGACGACGACGCTGTTTCTCCGTTCCGACCCAGCCATGTACACGAGCCCTGGCCGTACATATGCGCGAGTAGGCTTTCGAGACCCCGCCCGTATGTACACATGCGTGGCCATATTTTCTTTCTTGCACCCTGGCCGCTGTACGTACGTGTAAATGCTACGTGTGCGCCTCTACTACGACACGTGCGCGCCTCTACATCGACTAGTATGTACGTACACATTCGTGACCAGAATGACAACGCTATGTATGCTTCGACCAGGTGGGTCCCAACTGTCAGGCACTTCCTTGCCAGCGAAGATGTAGCTAGCGGGTCCCAGCAGTCAGGGGGGAATTGTTTTTTTTGCCTGGACGCACTTCCTTGCGTGCAAAGATGTAGCTGGTGGGTCCGAGCAGTCAAGGGGAAACGTTTTTTTCGCGAAATACGGTGGCCCGTCCAGTGGGTCCCGCTGTCAGGTGGAGGAATAATTATTTTGCACGTAATAAGGAGGCACTTCCTTGCTGCGGCTGTGGACCCAGCTGTCAGCCTCTCCACGTACAGTCCACGTCCGATGGAAGTCGTTCCTTGACCACGTTGACCACGCCGCGCCGAGAGCACCAGGGTGTTGGACGACGGCGAGGCCTAGGAAGGGGACAACGCGGAGCCGGGGAAGATGCGGCAGTGGATGCCCACGCGTAGAGGAGTACGAGGGTTCACTGGTTCGCTGCGGTGTGAGGCTGCCGTCGCCGCAGAATAACAGGGGGTGTGGGTGAGTAGAGGGATGGCCTGGCCAGCGGTGGGAGTAGTAGGGGGCGGTGAGGCCTTCGCCGCATCGCAGCCAGCCACGGGAGGCAGGAGCACGAGGCACGACCGGCGCTGGTTTGGGCGGCTGGAGCAAGAAGACCAGAGGTTAAAGAAGCACTACGGCCGTTGGATGGACATCGTACGGTCACTGGAGCTAGAATTGTGCATATTGACTAAGTTGACAAAGCCCTCCGTCCCCGTCAACTTAGTAGGCCCACAAGTCAGCCTGCCACTATACTGGGTCCCAGCTAACAGGGGGGTATTCATTTTTTTGTGCGTAATAAGGAGGCACTTCCTTGCGTGCGAAGATATAGCTGGTGGGTCCGAGCTGTCAGCGGCGGTAACGTTTTTTCATGAAATACAGAGGCCCTTTCGGTGGGTCCCTGATGTCAGGTGGAGGAATCATTATTTTGTGCGTAATAAGGAGGCATTTCCTTGCGTGCGGCCGTGGACCCAGCTGTCGGCCTCTCCACGTACAGTCCACTTCAGATGCATGTCGATCATTGACCATGTTGACCAGGCCGCGCCGAGAGCACCAGGGCGGTGGACGACGGCGAGGCCTAGGAAGGGAACGACACGGAGGCAGGGAAGACTCGGCAGTTGTTTCCCACGTGGAGGGGAGTACGACTGTACGAGGGTTTACTGGTTCGTCTGCCGTCGCCGGAGAATAACAACAGGTGTGGGTGAGTAGAGAGACGGCTAGGCCAGCGATGGGAGTACGGTAGGGCGGTGAGGCCTGCGCGGCAGCACAGCCGGCCGCGGGGAGGAGGGAGCAGGTAGTCCCGCTGGCGCTTGTTTGAGCGGCTGGAGCAGGAAGAGCAGAGATTGAAGAAGCACGACAACCGTTGGATGGACATCCAACAATCACTGCTTGTGCATCAACCTTTTTTTAGGAAAGCCTCAAATCTGTGGAAAACAGCATACAACCCATCTGCCATTATTTCTAATAATTTTCAGCCCATTTGCTAATTCTTAAGGTTTTTTTTGGAGCCCATATTATTTTTGTTAGCATTATAGCCCAAATTGTGGCCACGGTTAAAAAATTTACGAAATTTTGCATATTTCGGTGTGGTCCGAACTGTTTTTAATCCCGAATTTTCGACTCACATACAAACTGATTTTAAAAATAAATGTATATCAATATAAAATCCAACAAATTCTCCACGCATAAAAATTAATGTAATTTAAAATCTTGAAATGAAAAAAAAGATATTTGAAACTAATTGCCGGTTTGATGTGTTTTAAAATTGTACAACCCATTTCTCATTACTGATGGGCCATTTTGTCGGCCAGCCGAATGAAAGCTCTCTCGTCTTGAAAAATTTGCAGCCCAACAGGCCTGACAAAGCGACTTACTTGGCAAATCACAAAAAAACTGGGCTGTGGCCGTGGACCCAGCTGTCAGTCCATTTGTTTTTTTAGTCCATTTGGTGGGATGGGTGAAACAATGATGTAGCATCTATGCAGCCCATTTAAATCCCATTTGCATTTTTCTCGAAAGCCGCGGACTTGCTGGGCTGGGTGAAAATATCGTGTTGGGCTAGACGGAGAAATGTTATAAAAACATAAACACATGATTGCACGTCAGTAAAATCTTTGCAAGCTTATGTACGCAATCACTAGGAGTTAACTTGCCAAGTTATATATAAGAAATTATTATTATTATTTTGTAAGAACTTTCAACTTACGAAATAAAATATCATTTTAATTTGATGAGTTAATAGTACGTGGGGTATTATTATTTTTTAGGCTAGATGTGGGACAGTTGAGTTGGTTCTAGGGAAAGTACTGGGAGAAAACTCAGTTTACATCGAAAAAGAAAGTGGGAGAAAATTCAGAGACCTGCTGGGTCCACCTGAGGAGGGGAATATGTTGGGAGGAAGGAGATTCAAAGCACGGCAGCCGAGTGAACTAGTTTTTTTTACGGACAAGTGAACCAGTTTACATACATAAGCAAATTGCCACTAAAAAGCAATCAGGTTAATGGGTTCTTAAAAGAAATATTTCAGACAAAACTGATAATTACGACACATAGGCTAATGCATGAAACACTCAGATGATAAAAGTGCTTATAAACAGATAAAGTACAACATCTAGACCTTCCTGGCACGCTTGATCATGACGCTGCGGCTGTCAGTGTACTCGTCGGTTACGGGAAGCAGACACGCCCTCATGTGCAAGATCTGCATGTACATGTCGTAGCATGCGTATGCGCCCTTGGCCGCGTAGGTTATGTAGGCTAGATTCAGAGGTACCTCCCATGTGTTCAGGTCGTCTTCTTTCATGTTGGCGTATCAGGGGTCGATGATGGTCTCAGCGAGGTCAACCACGGAGTCGTTCTCCTTCCCATTGCTGATGATCTTGTATTGCCTCTGGATGTCGTCAAGCTTGTTGCACCAGATGGCTGAATCATCGCGTTCTAACTTCTCTCCACCGTAGCGAAGGTGCAGTTGGCGCTGCCGATGAAACAGGCGAATGCTCTAGAACCTGGTGCAGCCATAGGACTGAGGCGAGGCAGAGCTTCACCGAGTCCGTATCTTTGGTGTACATCACATTCAACTTGGTGCAGCCATAGGACTGAACGGCGAACTCAAAGGGGAACTCCTTGCTGAAGTCCACATCCAGCAGGCTCACCCCTCGAATCGCCATTGGAGTCTCTTCGAGTGAACGAGTGTGTAGGCGGCGGCAGCAGTTTGTTTTTCAGCTCTTGGGGAACTGGATTCAACAGTAAGCTGAGTGTGTACAGGCGACAACAGTTACTACCCCTCCCTCGTCCGCTGCACGCCCGGCAGAAGATGCACCCTCGGCCAGACGTTGGTTCACGAGCGGGTCTGTATTGGTACTATAATAACAGGAGTTAGTGGTCACTTTACTTAAATTTAATTAGCTTTAATAGAAATTTGTACCTAAAACAAGTAATGCATTCGCTCGATCTATCAGTGCCGCAGGATCAACATGCACAACAATTAGAATTATTATTCTCAGGACGCACACGATCATCACATTTGTCGCACTTTCACAAAGAAAATACTACCGAGTTTGAACTGTTTGTTATGGTTGTTGTCCTCTTCATCATCATGCCGTGTTTCCCAGCTTGCAAGATTCAGAACCAACAAATAAGATCCAAATAATAAGTACAACAAAGATGCCTACACATCTCATTGATTCCCAGCTTGCAAGATTCAGAACCAACAAATAAGATACAAATAATAAGTACAACAAAGATGCCTACACATCTCACTGATTCCCAGCTTGCAAGATTCAGAACCAACCCATTAGAGCCTTTTGGTAAAGTGAATATCGGGATTAAATCCATCTTGGCTAGCCATGTCATACAATCGAAGAACTTGGCGAATGCTCTTGACCGTCACAACATCTGTAGTTGAGTATTCCTGTTTGCACAACATGTTTGCACAGCACAAACAAGGAGACAGGAGAGCATGGTTTCGCTTTAATAGCGGCCTCCTTGAACTCAACCTCCAAATCTACTTGGATGAGGTCTGCCTGGAGTTCCATGATTCAATTCATGCGCCTTTTTCTGCAGTTCACCTGAAATGAAGCAAAGATTGCATCATTCAGCTAGCAAGAAGTACTTGCTCTTGTGAGCTGGCAGGTTCTTCTTTAGTAGTTGCACTAAAATTGAGGAACATTAAGGTTGGTTGTCCGGCTCATGTAAGGTGCAACTATAATTTTCTTATCCTTTTGTGCAGTTCCACTAAAATAAGTGCCATTGTGGTGACAGTGACGGCTCCATCTTGCAAAGGCTAATAAAATGTTGCACGAGATTACCAGCAGAACTTGACGGAGATTTTGGAAACTCCAATCACCATTTTGTGCAGTTCCACCAAAATTGAGAGATGTTGCCCTCGTGACATTTTAGTTGAACTGCACAAGACAATCATTCCAAAAAAGTGTTTTTTGCAGTTCACCAAAAGGTCACAATAGCAACAAGGTGAAATGGATATCCCTATCTGCACAAAAAGATAGAAAGTAAACAGTTGCTAGTCAATAAGAATATACGGAACATATACAAAATGAAAAGAAGCATCTTAATTATGTTCATGGCAATCACACAAGGACAATAGAAATTTTAAAACGTCAGCGATGCTTCATGTTACCAGAAGCATTACGATCAACAATGAGATTCCTCAAATATGGGATTACTTTAATGGTGGCATTGCTTGTTTACCAGACATAGTAAATCAACAACAGCTAAAGAGTTGGTTTAAGGGCATGGGACCGTGGGGACACCAGGACACTCAGCAGCGTAAAGGAGCAACTTACTTATCATACTGGGGAAAACAGCAGGAGTGCCATTGTACTATGTGAGGGCAGCAAATCTAATCCTGGAGACCTTTTACTATGTGAGGGCAGCAAATCTAATCCTGGAGACCTTTTACTATGTGAGGGCAGCAAATCTAATCCTGAGACCTTTTACTATGTGAGGGCAGCAAATCTAATCCTGGAGACCTTTTACTACGTGATGGCAGCAAATCTAATCCTAGACATACTCTATTGACTTGTCCACCAGCCGCCACTTTTTATCCTTTTTTCAACTAATAACAGATCTGTTCCTTATCCAGTTTGTATTGTGTTTTCCCATTATTTCCCTTTTCAACCAAGAGACCGGTTGGGTATCCGGTCTCTACTACTTTCACCATATTATTTCCTCTTTGAATAAAGTCCTAGATTCATGCTACAACTTTCCCCCCTTTCTTCATTGTTTGAACAAAGCCCTAGATTCGAATGCATGAAGTAGCTTTACCTCTAATAATACTAAAAATTTAGGTGGCTTAGGAAGAGCTGATGGGAGTAGAAAAAGATGCACATGCAGACACGTGGGGAGCTGGGGCAGTAGAGCAAGGCCGCTTTCGAAGAACTTATGCCTGAGGGTCGCCGGGATGTCGGCAGCGGCGGGTCAGATCTGCGGACAATACGGCAGGGAGGAAGAAGGGTCGGAGGACCTCCCGAGCCGGCCATGTGTCGGAGAGAACAACACGGGCAGAGGATTGGGCCCCTCCGGCAGCTGTGGGTTTCCTCCCTCGGCGGCGATGACCACGTGAACGATGCACCTTTTAGTCCTCTACACACACCGGCCGAAGGGATCCAACCGGATCTGTGACCGGCGGTGAGCAGAGAGAAAATGTCGCTACCGCTGTCTTGTTTATATCTAGAGAGGATGAGAGAATGAAGAGAGCAACCCTAGTAAAGCAAGCGCTCAGGCCCCTGCGTCCATATATAGTGGAGTGATTATCTTTTTTCTCTCCACAATAAGCGTTTCAATTTGTGTACGTGGCATTAAAGAAAAGAAACTCTCTATTTAAGATGACTACTGTACGACTCCTACTTACTACTAGTAGTACTATAGTATTGTTCACTTGTGCTCCCCGCCCCTCCATTCATTGAACAACCCCACGGGTGAATAAACATACAGTAAGTACTGTATTTATATAGAACGAATAAGCTCGAACTGTTTTCACGTAGTTAAAAGTTGAGGGCGGGGCTTTTCCCGGGCAGTACGCGCGGCAGTTTTCGGGTAGGGCTAGAAGACTATTTTAAAATTTTTTTAAACTTCGAGACGACCACATAGCATGGAGCCGACCCCAACGATTTTAAGCTTACAGGCACGGTACACGCTATCCTAGACTACTATACACATGAAACTGCCACACGAGCGTCCGGGCTGCGCTTGGCTCTTCGCCTCTTCGGGAAGTCGAACAATGATGGAATACTACTGCACTATAGGAGTACTACAGTACGCTTCTGGCCATCTGACACCGATTGAACTGCTGCATGTCCACCGCGTGCGGGAGGGAGAGCGTGTAGCGAAAGCTTCTCCTAGTCGCTCCTGCCTTTGCGTGTATGACAGGTGGGCCCTACAGGTGTGTGGCCAACCTGTCATACAACCAAAGGCATGTGCAGTTAAGTCCGCGAGGGAGAGGATAATCAAACTTCTCATTGATGTACGAGTTGACGCGACACATCAAAGCACTGCACTCGATATATTTCAATAATTTACGTGTGTGACTCCCAGATGCAGAGGCCGGGGGTCATCATCCTCGTTTTCGAGAAAAAATAGACGCGTGTGTGAGAGGACAGAGTGCATGTGTGCACCTCTTCTCTTCCTGTATAACGTACTACTAAACTCAGAGTACAAGTTTTTGTGGGTGGCACGATGGTGCGTGCGAGAAGTCCCGAGAGATAGGTTTAATGCATTAATTGCAATGCATGCATGCATAAAGTACATGCATTGGTCAATTTTCTCTTAATACTTGCATGCAATGATTTAATGCACCTTGGAATCTGAACATGTGTTGGGGACAACCAAATTGAGCCTTATAAAATGGAAAAACTAAAATTTTGAGATAAGCCCTATAAAACCGGAAAGGAGGGAGTAGAAAAAGAAGTACTCCATCCGGGAATAGTGCCGCACTTCGAAACTAGAACCGTCAATAAATTTTGAGCTTGCGTCTCGTCACATTCCAAATTACTCCATGCTATATTGAATTGCAAACCTGTTCACACTGATCACAACCTAAACGGTTTCCCACTTAGGTGAAGGAAATATGCCCTAGAGGCAATAATAAAGTTATTATTTATTTCCTTATATCATGATAAAAGTTTATTATTCATGCTAGAATTGTATTAACCGGAAACATAATACATGTGCGAATACATAGACAAACAGACTGTCACTAGTATGCCTCTACTTGACTAGCTCGTTAATCAAAGATGGTTATGTTTCCTAACCATGGACAAAGAGTTGTTATTTGATTACTGGGATCACATCATTAGTTGAATGATCTGATTGACATGACCCATTCCATTAGCTTAGCACCCGATCATTTAGTATGTTGCTATTGCTTTCTTCATGACTTATACATGTTCCTATGACTATGAGATTATGCAACTCCCATTTGCCAGAGGAACACTTTGTGTGCTACCAAATGTCACAACGTAACTGGGTGATTATAAAGGAGCTCTACAGGTGTCTCCAAAGGTACATGTTGGGTTGGCGTATTTCGAGATTAGGATTTGTCACTCTGATTGTCGGAGAGGTATCTCTGGGCCCTCTCAGTAATGCACATCACTTAAGCCTTGCAAGCATTGCAACTAATGAGTTAGTTGCGGGATGATGTATTACAGAACGAGTAAAGAGACGTGCTGGTAACGAGATTGAACTAGGTATAGGATACGGACGATCGAATCTCGGGCAAGTAACATACCGATGACTAAGGGAACAACGTATGTTGTTATGCGGTCTGACCGATAAAAGATCTTTGTAGAATATGTAGGAGCCAATATGAGCATCCAGGTTCCGCTATTGGTTATTGACCGGAGACGTGTCTCGGTCATGTCTACATTGTTCTCGAACCCGTAGGGTCCGCACGCTTAAGGTTACGATGATAGTTATATTATGAGTTTATGCATTTTGATGTACCGAAGGTTGTTCGGAGTCCCGGATGTGATCACGGACATGACGAGGAGTCTCGAAATGGTCGAGACATAAAGATTGATATATTGGAAGCCTATGTTTGGATACCGGAAGTGTTCCGGGTGAAATCGGGATTTTACCGGAGTACCGGGAGGTTACCGGAACCCCCCGGGAGGTATATGGGCCTTAGTGGAAGAGAGGAGAGGTGACCAGAGATGGGCCGCGCGCCCCTCCCCCCCTTGGTCCGAATTGGACAAGGAGAGGGGGCCGGCCCCCCTTCCTCCTCTCTCTCCTCTTTCCCCCCCTCCACAAATCCTATTCCAACGAGGAAAGGGGGGGAGTCCTACTCCCAGAAGGAGTAGGACTCCTCCTGGCACGCCACACCTTGGCTGGCCGGCCCACCTCCCTTGAACCTTTATATACGGAGGCAGGGGCACCCCTAGAGACACAAGTTGATCCACGTGATCATATTCTTAGCCGTGTGCGGTGCCCCCTTCCACCATAGTCCTCGATAATATTGTAGCGGTGCTTAGGCGAAGCCCTGCGACGGTAGTACATCAAAATCGTCACCACGCCATCGTGTTGACGGAACTCTTCCCCGACACTTTGCTGGATCGGAGTCCGGGGATCATCATCGAGCTGAACGTGTGCTAGAACTCGGAGGTGCCGTAGTTTCGGTGCATGATCGGTCGGGCCATGGAGACGTACGACTACATCAACCAAACGCTTCCGTTGTCGATCTACAAGGGTACGTAGATCATACTCTCCCCTCTCGTTGCTATGCATCACCATGATCTTGCGTGAGCGTAGGATTTTTTTTTGAAATTACTACGAAACCCAACAGTGGCATCCGAGCCTAGGTTTTATATGTTGATGTTATATGCACGAGTAGAACACAAGTGAGTTGTGGGCGATATAAGTCATACTGCTTACTAGCATGTCATACTTTGGTTCGGCGGTATTGTTGGACAAAGCGGCCCGGACCAACATTACGCGTACGCTTACGCGAGACCGGTTCTCCCGACGTGCTTTGCACATAGGTGGCTTGCGGGTGACAGTTTCTCCAACTTTAGTTGAACCGAGTGTGGCTACGCCCGGTCCTTGCGAAGGTTAAAACAACACCAACTTGACAAACTATCGTTGTGGTTTTGATGCGTAGGTAAGATTGGTTCTTGCTTAAGCCCGTAGTAGCCACGTAAAACACGCAACAACAAAGTAGAGGACATCTAACTTGTTTTTGCAGGGCATGTTGTGATGTGATATGGTCAAGACATGATGCTAAATTTTATTGTATGAGATGATCATGTTTTGTAACCGAGTTATCGGCAACTGGCAGGAGCCATATGGTTGTCGCTTTATTGTATGCAATGCAACCGCGCTGTAATGCTTTACTTTATCACTAAGCGGTAGCGATAGTCGTGGAAGCATAAGATTGGCGAGGCGACAACGATGCTACGATGGAGATCAAGGTGTCGCGCCGGTGACGATGGTGATCATGACGGTGCTTCGGAGATGGAGATCACAAGCACAAGATGATGATGGCCATATCATATCACTTATACTGATTGCATGTGATGTTTATCTTTTATGCATCTTATCTTGCTTTGATTGACGGTAGCATTATAAGATGATCTCTCACTAAATTATCAAGAAGTGTTCTCCCTGAGTATGCACCATTGCGAAAGTTCTTCGTGCTGAGACACCACGTGATGATCGGGTGTGATAGGCTCTACGTTCAAATACAACGGGTGCAAAACAGTTGCACACGCGGAATACTCAGGTTATACTTGACGAGCCAAGCATATACAGATATGGCCTCGGAACACAGAGACCGAAAGGTCGAGCGTGAATGATATAGTAGATATGATCAACATAGTGATGTTCACTAATGAAACTACTCCATCTCATGTGATGATCGGACATGGTTTAGTTGATTTGGATCACGTAATCACTTAGATGATTAGAGGGATGTCTATCTAAGTGGGAGTTCTTTAAGTAATATGATTAACTGAACCTAAATTTATCATGAACTTAGTACATGATAGTATCTTGCTTGTTTATGTATGATTGTAGATAAATGGCCCGTGTTGTTGTTCCGTTGAATTTTAATGCGTTCCTTGAGAAAGCAAAGTTGAAAGATGATGGTAGCAATTACACGGACTGGGTCCATAACTTGAGGATTATCCTCATTGCTGCACAGAAGAATTACGTCCTGGAAGCACCGCTGGGTGCCAGGCCTGCTGCTGGAGCAACACCAGATGTTGTGAACGTCTGGCAGAGCAAAGCTGATGACTACTCGATAGTTCAGTGTGCCATGCTTTACGGCTTAGAACCGGGACTTCAACGACGTTTTGAACGTCATGGAGCATATGAGATGTTCCAGGAGTTGAAGTTAATATTTCAAGCAAATGCGCGGATTGAGAGATATGAAGTCTCCAATAAGTTCTATAGCTGCAAAATGGAGGAGAACAGTTCTGTCAGTGAGCATATACTCAAAATGTCTGGGTATAACAATCACTTGATTCAAATGGGAGTTAATCTTCCAGATGATTGCGTCATTGACAGAATTCTCCAATCACTGCCACCAAGCTACAAGAGCTTCGTGATGAACTATAATATGCAAGGGATGAATAAGACTATTCCCGAGCTCTTCGCAATGCTGAAAGCTGCGGAGGTAGAAATCAAAAAGGAGCATCAAGTGTTGATGGTCAACAAGACCACTAGTTTCAAGAAAAAGGGCAAAGGGAAGAAGAAGGGGAACTTTAAGAAGAACAGCAAGCAAGTTGCTGCTTAAGAGAAGAAACCCAAGTCTGGACCTAAGCCTGAAACTGAGTGCTTCTACTGCAAGCAGACTGGTCACTGGAAGCGGAACTGCCCCAAGTATTTGGCGGATAAGAAGGATGGCAAGGTGAACAAAGGTATATGTGATATACATGTTATTGATGTGTACCTTACTAATGCTCGCAGTAGCACCTGGGTATTTGATACTGGTTCTGTTGCTAATATTTGCAACTTGAAACAGGGACTACGGATTAAGCGAAGATTGGCTAAGGACGAGGTGACGATGCGCATGGGAAACGGTTCCAAAGTCGATGTGATCGCGGTCGGCACGCTACCTCTACATCTACCTTCGGGATTAATATTAGACCTAAATAATTGTTATTTGGTGCCAGCGTTAAGCATGAACATTATATCTGGATCTTGTTTGATGCGAGATGGTTATTCATTTAAATCAGAGAATAATGGTTGTTCTATTTATATGAGTAATATCTTTTACGGTCATGCACCCCTGAAGAGTGGTCTATTCTTATTGAATCTCGATAGTAGTAACACACATATTCATAATGTTGAAACCAAAAGATGCAGAGTTGATAATGATAGTGCAACTTATTTATGGCACTGCCGTTTAGGTCATATCGGTGTAAAGCGCATGAAGAAACTCCATACTAATGGACTTTTGGAACCACTTGATTATGAATCACTTGGTACTTGCGAACCGTGCCTCATGGGCAAGATGACTAAAACGCCGTTCTCCGGTACTATGGAGAGAGCAACAGATTTGTTGGAAATCATACATACAGATGTATGTGGTCTGATGAATATTGAGGCTCATGGCGGATATCGTTATTTTCTCACCTTCACAGATGATTTAAGCAGATATGGGTATATCTACTTAATGAAACATAAGTCTGAAACGTTTGAAAAGTTCAAAGAATTTCAGAGTGAAGTTGAAAATCATTGTAACAAGAAAATAAAGTTTCTACGATCTGATCGTGGAGGAGAATATTTGAGTTAAGAGTTTGGTGTACATTTGAAACAATGCGGAATAGTTTCGCAACTCACGCCACCCGGAACACCACAGCGTAATGGTGTGTCCGAACATCGTAATCGTACTTTTCTAGATATGGTGCGATCTATGATGTCTCTTACTGATTTACCGCTATCGTTTTGGGGTTATGCTTTGGAGACGGCCGCATTCACGTTAAATAGGGCACCATCAAAATCCGTTGAGATGACGCCTTATGAACTATGGTTTGGCAAGAAACCAAAGTTGTCGTTTCTGAAAGTTTGGGGCTGCGATGCTTATGTGAAAAAGCTTCAACCTGATAAGCTCGAACCCAAATCGGAGAAATGTGTCTTCATAGGATATCCAAAGGAGACTATTGGATACACCTTCTATCACAGATCCGAAGGCAAGACTTTTGTTGCTAAGTTCAGAAACTTTCTGGAGAAGGAGTTTCTCTCGAAAGAAGTGAGTGGGAGGAAAGTAGAACTTGACGAGGTAACTGTACCTGCTCCTTTATTGGAAAGTAGTGCATCACAGAAAACTGTTTCTGTGACACCTACACCAATTAGTGAGGAAGCTAATGATAATGATCATGAAACTTCAGAACAAGATACTACTGAACCTCGTAGATCAACCAGAGTGAGATCCGCACCAGAGTGGTACGGTAATCCTGTTCTGGAAGTCATGCTACTAGATCATGATGAACCTACGAACTATGAAGAAGCGATGGTGAGCCCAGATTCCGCAAAATGGCTTGAAGCCATGAAATCTGAGATGGGATCCATGTATGAGAACAAAGTATGGACTTTGGTTGACTTGCCCAATGATCGGCAAGCAATTGAGAATAAATGGATCTTCAAGAAGAAGACTGACGCCGACGGTAATATTACTATCTACAAAGCTTGACTTGTCGCAAAAGGGTTTCGGCAAGTTCAAGGGATTGACTACGATGAGACCTTCTCACCTGTAGCGATGCTTAAGTCTGTCCGAATCATGTTAGCAATTGCCGCATTTTATGATTATGAAATTTGGCAGATGGATGTCAAAACTGCATTCCTGAATGGATTTCTAGAAGAAGAGTTGTATATGATGCAACCGGAAGGTTTTCTCGATCCAAACGGAGCTAACAAAGTGTGCAAGCTCCAGCGATCCATTTATGGACTGGTGCAAGCCTCTCGGAGTTGGAATAAACGCTTTGATAGTGTATCAAAGCATTTGGTTTTATACAGACTTTTGGAGAAGCCTGTATTTACAAGAAAGTGAGTGGGAGCTCTGTAGCATTTCTGATATTATATGTGGATGACATATTACTGATTGGAAATGATATAGAATTTCTGGATAGCATAAAGGGATACTTGAATAAGAGTTTTTCAATGAAAGACCTCGGTGAAGCTGCTTACATATTAGGCATAAAGATCTATAGAGATAGATCAAGACGTTTAATTGGACTTTCACAAAGCACATACCTTGACAAGATTTTGAAGAAGTTCAAAATGGATCAAGCAAAGAAAGGGTTCTTGCATGTGTTACAAGGTGTGAAATTGAGTCGGACTCAATGCCCGACCACTACAGAAGATAGAGAGAAGATGAAAGATGTTCCCTATGCTTCAGCCATAGGCTCTATCATGTATGCAATGCTGTGTACCAGACCTGATGTGTGCTTTGCTATAAGTCTAGCAGGGAGGTACCAAAGTAATCCAGGAGTGGATCACTGGACAGCGGTCAAGAACATCCTGAAGTACCTGAAAAGGACTAAGGATATGTTTCTCGTATATGGAGGTGAAAAAGAGCTCATCGTAAATGGTTACATTGATGCAAGCTTGACACTGATCCGGACGATTCTAAATCACAAACCGGATACGTGTTTACATTAAACGGTGGAGCTGTCAGTTGGTGCAGTTCTAAACAGAGCGTCGTGGCGGGATCTACGTGTGAAGCGGAATATATAGCTGCTTCGGAAGCAGCGAATGAAGGAGTCTGGATGAAGGAGTTCATATCCGATCTAGGTGTCATACCTAGTGCATCGGGTCCAATGAAAATCTTTTGTGACAATACTGGTGCAATTGCCTTGGTGAAGGAATCCAGATTTCACAAGAGAACCAAGCACATCAAGAGACGCTTCAATTCCATCCGGGATCTAGTCCAGGTGGGAGACATAGAGATTTGCAAGATACATACGGATCTGAATGTTGCAGACCCGTTGACTAAGCCTCTTCCACGAGCAAAACATGATCAGCACCAAGGCTCCATGGGTGTTAGAATCATTACTGTGTAATCTAGATTATTGACTCTAGTGCAAGTGGGAGACTGAAGGAAATATGCCCTAGAGGCAATAATAAAGTTATTATTTATTTCCTTATATCATGATAAAAGTTTATTATTCATGCTAGAATTGTATTAACCGGAAACATAATACATGTGTGAATACATAGACAAACAGAGTGTCACTAGTATGCCTCTACTTGACTAGCTTGTTAATCAAAGATGGTTATGTTTCCTAACCATGGACAAAGAGTTGTTATTTGATTAACGGGATCACATCATTAGTTGAATGATCTGATTGACATGACCCATTCCATTAGCTTAGCACCCGATCGTTTAGTATGTTGCTATTGCTTTCTTCATGACTTATACATGTTCCTATGACTATGAGATTATGCAACTCCCGTTTGCCAGAGGAACACTTTGTGTGCTACCAAACGTCACAACGTAACTGGGTGATTATAAAGGAGCTCTATAGGTGTCTCCAAAGGTACATGTTGGGTTGGCGTATTTCGAGATTAGGATTTGTCACTCCGATTGTCGGAGAGGTATCTCTGGGCCCTCTCGGTAATGCACATCACTTAATCCTTGCAAGCATTGCAACTAATGAGTTAGTTGTGGGATGATGTATTACAGAACGAGTAAAGAGACTTGCCGGTAACGAGATTGAACTAGGTATAGGATACCGACGATCGAATCTCGGGCAAGTAACATACCGATGACAAAGGGAACAACGTATGCTGTTATGCGGTCTGACCGATAAAAGATCTTCGTAGAATATGTAGGAGTCAATATGAGCATCCAGGTTCCGCTATTGGTTATTGACCGGAGACGTGTCTCGGTCATGTCTACATTGTTCTCGAACCCGTAGGGTCCGCACGCTTAAGGTTACGGTGACAGTTATATTATGAGTTTATGCATTTTGATGTACCGAAGGTTGTTCGGAGTCCCGGATGTGATCACAGACATGACGAGGAGTCTTGAAATGGTCGAGACATAAAGATTGATATATTGGAAGCCTATGTTTGGATATCGGAAGTGTTCCGGGTGAAATCGGGATTTTACCGGAGTACCGGGAGGTTACCGGAACCCCCCGGGAGGTATATGGGCCTTAGTGGGCCTTAGTGGAATAGAGGAGAGGTGACCAGGAGAGGGGGCCGGCCCCCCTTCCTCCTCTCTCTCCTCTTCCCCCCCCCCTCCACGAATCCTATTCCAACTAGGAAAGGGGGGGAGTCCTACTCCCAGAAGGAGTAGGACTCCTCCTGGCACGCCACACCTTGGCCGGCCGGCCCCCCTCCCTTGAACCTTTATATACGGAGGCAGGGGCACCCCTAGAGACACAAGTTGATCCACGTGATCATATTCTTAGCCGTGTGCGGTGCCCCCTTCCACCATAGTCCTCGATAATATTGTAGCGGTGCTTAGGCAAAGCCCTGCGACAGTAGTACATCAAAATCGTCACCACGCCGTTGTGCTGACGGAACTCTTCCCCGACACTTTGCTGGATCAGAGTCCGGGGATCGTCATCGAGCTGAACATGTGCTAGAACTCGGAGGTGTCGTAGTTTCGGTGCTTGATCGGTCGGGCCATGGAGACGTACGACTACATGAACCAAACTCTTCCGTTGTCGATCTACAAGGGTATGTAGATCATACTCTCCCCTCCCGTTGCTATGCATCACCATGATCTTGCGTGAGCGTAGGAATTTTTTTGAAATTACTACAAAACCCAACATTAGGAGCGTATTAGTACTCGGTTATAAATACTAGTATGCCAAGATGACTGCACATTCCTCCTCAACTCCTCATCCACAAAAACAAACAAGTCATTTAGCATCCTTCCCTTGCATCTGCCATGGTCAGCGTGAGTTCCGGGTCGAGAGATTGCCACCAGGGAGAGGCGAGCATGGAACCGGAAGCACGAGAGATGTCCCGCCTCGCTGCGAGAGTAGCCGACATGTCCCACCGCGCGGAAGTAGCAGCACAGAGGTCCCACCGTGCCGCTGAAGCAGACGGAGGTCCCTCCGCGCCATCGATGCAGCAGACTGGTCCGGCCGCACCGCGGAAGCAGCAGAGATGTCCCGCCGCACCATGAATGCAGTAGAGATGTCCTGCCGTGCCCCGGCGGCCTGGGAAAATTTCTCGCGGGCACGCGACGACTGTTATAGGCGCATGCATGCGATCTCCCATAGCCAGATGAATCAGATCTCCGGCTCGGCAAGGTTGCAGGATGACATCATAGCCTCGTTTGAACAGGCTACTGGCGTCATCCGGCAACTAAGGGAGGGCAATGAGAGGCTCCGGGCCGAGCGCGACCTGCTGAGGGAGAAGATCGTCCGAAGTGCAGACCTGCAGGAGGAGACTAGTGCCTTGTTGAAGAAACTTATGGACGAGAATGACATGCTCCACAATGAGCGCCAAAGGCCGGTGGAGGAATCCGTGGACGTTCTCAAGCAGCATCTTGAGGACACGAAAGAGCTCATTGCTGCTCTCCGCGGAGACTAGTTTCCTGGTTTCTTTTGATGTAATAATCGGTTTAGGATGTGGATTGTGTCGTCGGTTGTGAAATGTTGGGTTCTAGCGCGGATGTTTGGCCTTTGTTGGCGTCTTGGGATGTTGCGATTTCAATCGGGTAGCTTTTAGTCCTTCGTGTTAGGCTGGAGTTGTGCTAAACTTCTTGTGAATTGTGGTGGTTTTCAGTAATGAAAATTGGAAGGGGCAAGCCCTTCTTTGATCAAAAAAAAATTAATCATCCTTATATATTCATCAGTCTTGCTATAAGTTGCAGTAGATGCTATATAGGTCCGTCGGATCTCACATCAAGATCCGTGCTTTCAGATTTTCTTTTTTCTCTCTTAAATCTCAGTTGAGTGAGACATAGCCACACCATTAAACAGAGGCTCGGGCGCCATTAATGGAGACCTTGGGAGAGAGGTGGACGGCAGATGGAGGTCAAAGGGCTCTCCTCCCAATAAGCACGCGTAGGGGTCTGATCGCACGCCTCTCGTACTCAAATAGCTACCCTGCACGTCGCCTCCTAGCTAATAAAAAAGGGGACGCGTGGCGGCACGTAAATGGTACTAGTAAGTAGAACGCCCACGGTTTCAATAATACTTGTGTTTCCGATTTGTAACGTGACAACACTTCTTCCAAAATGACTTTGTTGATTGTTAATGTGTGCGCCTTCGCAAATCGTACTGCAAATTTACCACAGCATGTTGGTGCCACGTCATGGCACCAAGCCAAGTTTCATTATTTTCATGCGTGTTTTGGATTTACAGGAATTAAAAAACTAAGTTTCTCAATGTTTCCAACCCAGCCACGACGCCCAGAATTTTGAATTTCATTGCCATTTCTTGCATGGAACCTAGAAATTTACCCGAGGACACACATGTGATTTTTCAACCAACTTTGGTGCACTGGAACATGTGCTTGTATTTCAAATTTGAATTATGCACACAAAGGTGACACGTTCCCTCCCAGAACCACGAGCCTTCTTGAGAGAAGCTCCGATTTGCAAGAAGCTTATACCAAAATTTGTTCCTATTCGGCCAATTTTTTTACCACGGCATGGTACTACCATGACATGACACCATGCCAAGTTTCATGATTTTAAAACCAAGTTTCTCAATGTTATCGACCGAGCCACGATGCCCAGATGTTTGAATTTTATTCTCATTTTTTTCATGGGACCTACTCCCTCCTTCCATCTATATAGGGCCTAATGTGTTTTTCAAGACAGCCTTTGACTATTGACAAGATTAATAGCACATGAGATGTATACTATGCAAATTATATTATTGGAAGCTCCTTTGACATACAAAATTGAAGGTATGCTTTGTGTAAGTTGCATGTCATATATAATTGCTCTAACGTTTGGTCAAAGCTAGCCTCGAAAAATGCATTAGGACCTACATGCATGAGAGGAGTCGACTTCGAGAGAACATGTTTGTTCGAGAGACACCGAGGAAGACTACTATATATCGATGGTGCATGTAGGCGGGAATTAAACTAAGGGATGGTCTTATTGGTTTCGGGGATATAGGGGAAGAGTGAGAGGCGGGGGGGGGGGGTAGCTAGAAGAAGATTGTTAAGTGTGAGTGTGTGTTTTACCCATCCAGGCGGAAGTTATGTGCACAAAAGAGGAGAACGATTCGATGTGGAGTTAGGATTGAGGGTAATTAACTACGTATGGAGACATAGAGACCTTGAACGTGCATGTGTGAGAGGTATACATGTATACGTGGGATGTGTGTATGTGCGCACGCGCATGATCGAGATAAAAGAAAGAAGACATAAGTCATAAGATCAACGACATGGGAGAGACGGATCGGTATGACAATATGCATGCATGTGAGAATGCATGGAAGAAGTCCCGACAATTGAGCATGTGTTTTTGTCTTTAAGAGATAGTGGTGTGGGCTGGAGCATGCATCTATGGCGAGTAGAGGGAGCGAGGCGCAACGATTGTGCAAAAGAGACCAACCTATAAATGCATATGTATGGAGAGACATATATAGTGTGGGTGATAGGAAGCAAGACTCCGTGCGAGAAAGAAATGTTGACGGAGAAACTACAGATAGATACAGAGATGGAGATGCTAGCTAGAGGGACATCTGCTAGTTTGGGTGTTGGAGATGACCGTCGGGTGGTTCAAAGGGTGAAGTTATATATGTGTGTGAGAGGGCACTTGACTGCATGTAGAGAGAAACATGTGTAGTGTGCGTGATAGGAATCAAGAGTGAGGGCGAGAAAGAAGGTTTAGGGAGAAACAGATAAATAGAAAGATAAAGATGCTAGCTAGTGTGCGTTAGAGATAGGAGTCGAGTGGATCAGAAGGCTGGGTTATGTGTGTGGGTGTGAGAGAGATAGAGAGAGGGTGTGTGTGTGTCACATACAAACAGATATCAGAGAGAAATGAGATCCAGAGATACGGAGTTTTGTGTCTCTGAGAGAGAAAGATATTTCACAACGAGAGTGGTAGCTAGAGAGACATACGAGGGAACGCAAGATATCTCTAGGGAGAGAGGGTGTGTGTGAGCGACATACAAGAGAACAATGGAGAAATATGAGACCCTGGGAGATAGAGTTTGTGTTTGTGTGTGAGAAAGAGATATTGAAGAGGAAGAATCGTAGGTTCTCATATCTAAGGAGCGAAAGACATCTTTGTATGAGGGGTGTGCGAGTGGCACACATGGGAATAGTAGAGAGAAATGAGACCCCAGGAGACAAAGTTTTGTGTTTGTGTGAGAGAAAGAGATTCCACATGGAGAGTCATAGTTAGAGACACATAGCAGGGAGCGAGATATACTTAGAGAGAGATAGAGTGATGAAGGTCGAGGGAGAGAGTACCGTCAATGTGTTACGAAGATAAAAGATCATTGTCGACATACAGGTAGCACGAGAGATACCTGAGAGACGATGAATGCGTATAGGTCCAGAGAGATAGTCCTATATAAGCATGAGTGATAGCTATATGAGATGAATATCTGGATTAAAGGGGATTCAAATATTTAAACTGGAGATCATGACATCGATAATATCATAACGCAAATTGGTGTATCAAACATGCATATTCATTTGAATTTGGGCACACGTGAAATGTTATATTGTTTATCAATATTGGTGATCCATAGATTCTTCAATTACAAACAATGCATGGTTTATATGCAATTAATGTCTAAACGGGATTACACTATATGTTGCGTGTGTGAAACACATTATACATGTTTGAGAAGTAAAAAAACCCGCATGAAACACACATTAATTGGAGACAGTTAGCTAGGAATGCATACATTGGATTTCAACATAACGTGGTTTCAAATATTTGAAAATCCAAATTGATGGATACAACCTTATGAATCTGAGATCATGCCATTTGTAAACCATATTTATGTATAAATGGCGTTGTGCTTTTGAAAGTATATATAAAAAAATGATGTATATAGAATGTAATTCCAATTGAAAATGGATCCGGCCTGAAAAAAAATAAAATACAAACGGGATTCGAATTGAGTTGGCACGGTAAACATGCACTCTGCAAAATTTGAACGAAGCGGGGAAAGTCGCAGTAACCGCCTGAAACCAAAATCTGCGAGATGGAAATCACTACTGCCTATCCCTGCCATGCAAAGCCTATATGCTGGATTTCTATAGGTTTCGATAGGGGTAGGTTTGTAATTTCACCCAAACGTGACGTAACCGCCTCTCACCCGGATTCATACACGGTGGGCGCTAAAACACAGTGTGTCCTCGGCCGAAATCGACTCCCTCCCCGATTCATATTCATACACGGTGGGCGCCAAAAACAAACTCTCGTCGACAAATATTCGGTGTATGCGAGATTACCGTCCTATCCCCAACCGACTAGTGTTGCTGTGATGTAGTAGAAATTTGAAACGGGGGCTAAGTTTGTAAATTTCCTCGCATTTGAGACAAGCGCGCCCTGAATACATGGTTCCCCTCTTCCTCTCTACCTCCCTTTTCCCCATTCGTACTCCATGGGCGCCAAAACACCCTCTCCACCCACCCTCCTCCGTCCGCCATCCCATCCACCGCCGTCCTCCTCCACCATGCCGGAGCTGATACCCCAATGCCGTCGTCCATTACAAGAGATCAACCTCTCTCATCCACGGCTTCGGACCGGGATCCTTGCATCCCGTCCTCTCACTTCATCCCCGCCGTCGTCCACCTTGCCGGCGCCGCTCCTACGACCATCTCGTCCACCGTGCCCCGCCGCCACCGTCTACCCTCCTAGATCCGCTTCCACGCCGCCGAAAGCCATCGCTACCGCAGCACCGTCAAATTCTCAGCAGATGCGTACACGGCGCCGCACCAGAGGCGGTACTCTTTCGTATCTGCTCAACTTATTTATCGCAGCAAGAAAATAGATCACCACTGCTTTACTCTGATTTCTTGCCTTGGTTGCGAAGTTGCCTTTATCCGGTTTGCACCTTCAGATCCGCCATGGCACGCTCAACACCATACTCGCAATGCTTATGGTTTTCCCCATTTATATTCTACACTAGTTAAATCGCAGTAGACTAAATTTCAAAATTGGGTCAGTCGATTTTTCAGAGCCGCTGGAGTTCGCCGGTGCGATCGAAGGGGCTCGGGTGGTTGTGGGGCCTCGCCGAACGAAGAAAACTCGACGCGGGTGGGGGTTGGGGTGGGGGTGGGGGTGGGGGTGGCAGAGGAACACATGCAGTGGGGGCTGGTGGTTCGGCCGGCGGCCCGTGCGGTGTTTTGTATGAGAAGAATCAGAGACGAGGAAGAAGAAGGGTTAGGAGACGTAGGATCTTCATCCAACCGCTTGAAATGGCCGAGAGACAGCTAGGAGTTGCATTCTTAATGCGCTCTGGTTCATCATGTGTGGGCACTGCGCAACCAACATTTTATTATCCAAAATCTTCTTGCTCTTCTTTACCATGTTCCTCTTCTGTTCTTCTTTAATATGTACTCTCTTCGTTCCTAAATACAAGTCTTTGTATAGATTCCACCATGGACAACATATGGAGCAAAATGAGTGAATCTACACTCTAAAATGTACCTGGATACATCTGTATGTGATCCATAGTGGAAATCTCTACCAAGAATTATATTTTGGAACGGAGGGAGTATGATAGTAGTATAGTATGTTCCTTGTACTGAAGATGAGCAGGGACATTTGCAGTGTAGAGGTCTATACGGTCGGTTGTGATGGACACTTTGAGCCTCTTTGATTCGTAGGATCTTGTAAACATATGAATAGGATTTGTAGTGGCCTGCCCACTTGAATCCTATAAGAATAGCAAGGAAATGCGGGGAGCTGTGTCGCCTTTGAGAGTTACATTGATGTTAACAGTACCGCACCTTCACTTGAAGAGAGCTGGTATCCGAAGCCTTTCTAGCCGTACCGGCAATACTAGCACATATATTCCAGCAAGTTCTACTTTGCTGATTTTACTTTGATGCTTAAGGTTTTCCCTTTATATCTACACTATGATCTGTGTAGCTGCTTTGTGTCGCACTAGCAGCAGTCCACTCTTGAAGCTAAACACTGCAATGACTTACAAAATTGGCACCAAGGCATTGAGTGCCATTCTGGATGCAATGAAACTCATACGCTCCCCACCTGTTGATTCTTGTTCAGAATATGATCCTAATGACTATTCTAACCTCAACGAGTCAAAGGAAGATGGCATGTCCTGTTCACCCATCAAGGTGCCTGTTCTAATTTGGCAATGTTTTATTGATTGCGGGTATCTTGCATATATTGTCTTGCATTTCTTCTACTTTGTTGCACCGCCATCTGCTTAGTTTACTCATCATATATGTCGAGATGCCATGCCCATCCATTATCAATACATATTCCATATGTCATCATACCATGTTTTTCCACTCTAATGCTGTTCTTGTGCATCAGACATCAAAAAGGAAGAGGGTGATTGCCGAACCTGAAGGAGCACCAGCAAAGTCCTTAAAAACGTGGTGGTGCCGGAGAAATCAGACAGCACCCCACTTATATTGGATGTACAACCAGTGACACAAAACGTAGGACCGACTCCAGCAGACTGTACCCATACTTCACTGGCCACACCACTAGCCCCACCACACAGGACCTGCACTCTAGCAAAAGGTATACCGATTTCATTTACCATAGCACTAGTTGTACCTTAGAAAAATCCCACTCCAACAAAAAGTACAGCAAGTCCACTGGCTGAAGACCTATCCCAACTGCAGAGACGGCCAATTCCTGCAGATTGGAATCCCATTCCATTTATTCCCAGTTTAAAAGACAATGCTTTCAATGTTGTTAGGCACTACGTGCATATATTCCCATCATGGGAAGATTATTGTGAAGACAAACACCATTTTCACATCTTCCTGTCCAACTTACGTGTAAGTGCTATTATTCATGGTTATTATTTTCCTGTTTTCTGCTGATTGAACACATGAATGATTTACATTACATTGTTGTAACTAGGCGAGGGTCAATCTGGATAGTCATGACGAGCAAAGCTTGCTTGTGCTTTTCAAGGAAGCATTGTAGCAGTATCGGTGTTACCTGAGGAAACCACACTTTGATGGCAAGTCTATAAACGAATTTCCGGTGAAGTCTCTTGTGCTAAATTTAGAAGACATTGAATGGAAAAACCTTTTTATGCACTGGTCTCGTTCCCAGGATGAGGTACTGTCTATGAAATCACATGACAATTTGAACTTCTACTTTTCCGCTTGTGCCTTACGGATCTTTTTTGCAGGAAATCCGCTCGAAGAAGTATTCCGGTTTGACAAGAACGACAGGATATCGCAAATATGCTGCCCGCTGCTTTGCTCTTGTTAGTACCTGTTGTCCTGTATTACTGTACTTGCATACATACCTGGTTCATTATGTGACATCAGTATGCATGATAGCTTGCTTATCAATTGTTCGCTCCAAATTATCTGATCTGTATGAATGGTTACATTAGTGTAGAATATATCCAATGCCAATGTTTTTTTAGCTCTGCATTGTTCTTGTAAGTACATGCTGTCCTTCATCAGTGTACTTATAATGACAGGTAGTTGTTCATGTACCATCACTCTGCATCTTATTTTCCTTTGCCCTCCATTTTCTACACATCAAATCTATATTTATTCTTACCATAAGGTTGGTACTGAAGAAGTTTAGCTGTGCATTGCTCTTGGCTGTACCTTTTGCCTGTATCGCTGCACTTACATTTATAGCTACTTGGTTATGTAGCATCACTCTTCATCTTATCTTAAATATTCTCCATTTTTTGTATATTATCACATCTATATTTACTCTTAACAAAATGTAGAATAAAGGCAATGCTTTTGAAGAAGATTATGTGGTAAACTTCTTGAATTCCCCCCCCCCCATCAGCATGGACAAGGCCTTTATAGAGCCCGTCTTCACCAATAATGTAAGCTTGTCCATCTCAAGCCTTCAAACTTTGTTGTATATATTTGGTTAGGCATGACTGCAATAGCTGTTTATTTTTGGTGTTTGCATCAAATTGCTTGTTTAAAGTTTATTATGTAGTTCATAAACAAAAGTTTGTCCTTTCTCAATTTAAGTTTTCAGTTGTACAACCAACTTCCTTCTTCATACCATGTAAATTAAACTATACAGAGCAAGTGATCTTCTTTTGCACTTCATGTATGCTTCTGTTCTTCATCTGTAATCCAGTGGTGTGGTGAACCTACCCACTACAGCACAATGTCATATTCTGCAATGTTTTAACTATGAATAATGTCATATCATTCTACTATTATTTAAACCGTCTCTTTATTTGCCAATCTGAAATGGTATAAATTGACATCACACTAACCATTGATACTTATGAGTTCTTCATCTGTAATCCAGTGGTGTCGTGAAGCTGCCAACTCCTTCACAATGCCATTTCCTGCCATGTCTTGACCTGAACAATACCATATTGTGTTAATGCAAATTTAAACTGTGTCACTTTATTCGTTAGTAAGAAATGTGATGAATTGTTAGCACTGATACTTTTATGTGCAAAACCTGTCATCTGTCTGCTTGTTTATCTTTCAGAGCGAGGAAGATATAAGTGTTGAACAAGCGCAGTCTCATCATCTTGCTCAGCTGCTTGCGCTGTAGCTCCCTAGCAGGGCTAACCTTTCTTGAACTCTATTGAAATGCTGTCGGTTTTGTATATTATTTTGTCGGCGTGTTTATTTGCACTGGTGGCGATCTTTGATGCCCATTGTATGTAATCTGCTGTATGCTTGTGCTTTATTATCATAGTGGCGAACTTTGATGCCCAGTGGATGTAATATGTCGAAATTTCTTTATTGTATAGTATAGGTTTTTTCTTATTCACGATGCCGCAGTTATTTTACTGTATATATATCATGTCTTCGCAGTAAACCAGCCAAACCATAAAATTACGGTACATAATCGGGCCGTCATGCAATCACGATGTAGGTTGGGCCTGAAACGTGCCGATCAGCTCACGGGCCGGCAGCAGCCCAAAAAGAACCCCTGCCCATGATTGTGCGAATTAAATCACGGGCTTTTAACAGGCCGAAAAATTGTCTCGGTCCTTGTTTGGCCCAATCAGATATCGGCTGCGAGCAGGCCAGATGCAAACCGGGCCGTAGTTAGGTCCAACTATATGACGGGCTTTTAACAGGCTGAAATTAATATAGGGCCAAAATTTTAAACGGGCCCTTAACAGGCCAAAACTAATACCAGGCCGAATTACTAAGTGGGCCTTTAGCAAGTGGGCCCAAAAGCATAGTGTCTAGTTGACGGGCGGAATCTGATATGGGCCATAATTAGGCCCAAAACCTCTTAAAGGGCCGGACCTGATCTGGGCCGTAATTTGGCCCAGAACGTGGTAGGCTTTTAACGGGCCGGATCTCATATGGGCCACTATTAGGCCCGAAGCGTGGCAGACCATTAATAGACCGGATCAAATATTGGCCGGCATTTGGCCCAAAACATGGCAGCCAGTTAACGGGCCGGCCTACTAAGGTCCTCAAAATCTTGTGGGCCTACAGCTAGGCCAGCCCATTAATGTCGGCAAAATCTCGTGGGCCTTTAGCTAGGCCGGCCCATTATGATCCGCAAGAATTTTGTGGGTCTTTACCTGGGCCGGCCTATTATGGCACACGAAAATCTTGTGGGCCTTTACCTGGGCCGGCCCATTATGGCCCGTGAAATCTTGTGGGCCTTTAGCTGGGCCAGCCCATTATGGTCCGCAAAATCTCGTGGGCCTTTAGCTGGGCCGGCCCATTATGGTCCACAAAATCTTGTGGGCCATTAGTTGGGCCGGCCCATTTAAACTTGTTGGGCCGTGCCACGTGTCGATGTATCATAGGCGCCTTCTGTCCAGTGAGTGGATGACATCTGTCCCGACGATGAGCCGACACGTGTTTCCTCTAGCCAATGATGATTTTACACGTGGAAAATCCCCATTGGTCGGGGCTGTTAACGGGTTATCGGATCCAAAACCCGACCCGATAGCTTAACGGCGTTCCATTACGGTGGATGCCACGTGTCGGTCACCCTTGACGAAAGCACTTCTGTGACGCGCGATTTATCGTCATGGAAGTGGACACTTACGTGATGATAATTTTGGTAATGTCATGGAACACTTCTACGGCAGCACAGGTATGACTATCTTGATTCTGTCATAAATTTGTCATGGATGTACATGCATGACAAAAAAAGTGACCTACTGTGACAAACACGTATCATCACAGAAGTGTAATTTTTTGTAGTGTACTCACCTAGACGGAGGGAGTATTCGATTTGACATTGGGCGGTGCAGTTCCCGATACGGCTTTAATGCAGACGAGGGAGGGAGTAGCGGTTCCCGATATGTTGAACGGCCAATGCATCCACCTTCATTTAATGCATGAGGGAAGTAATGGGAGGAGGTCTGGGAAAAGAGCCTGCACGATGTGAATGCAACGCAATTTGCCCTCATTGCCCTCATGTAAAGGCGCCCCTCCATTCCAATGCATCTACCACATCGTACGCACCTAACCATTTGCCTAAGCACCTACACTAAGCGCAAAAGAGCTCACTCCAGACCCATGGCGGCGATGCTCGTGAGCGGCCAGCAGCTGCACCAGATGGTCCACGACGTCGGCCTGCAGCACGGCGCTGAGGATCGTCTCCAGACGGTGTTGGAGACCGGCTGGTGGATGGCCGCCTTCGACGCCAACTACGACTCTCAGTTGGACCAGATGATCGTTGCCACCAGCAACAAGTTCACCATCCTCAAGAAGCTCGCGGACGACATTGCCGTACTCCTCCAGCCCGCGCGCCCGGGCTCCTCATTTCCTGCCACCCTAATCGGCCTCCATGGCCGAAACCTCTTTCAAGGACTGGTGGCCCTGCCACTGCCCGCCGACGCCATGAAGAATGTCCACCTGGAGGTCGCGCTCGCCGCGAGGCGCCTCGCCCTGCAAGAATTCGTCGACCTACACATCCACATGTACGAGGAAATATTTAGGTACCTACAAGGCCAGTGAGGGCGCTACGACGTTGGCCTTCCTCTACCAGCTGGAAGCCTTGGATGCCTTTGCTGAGAAGCACCTCGACCTCGCCACAAAAGCCACCGCTCCTTAGCCGTCGGTTGGTGGCCCGACGCACTAAGTTGAGGAGGAGGAGGTCGTACGTTCGTGGATCCATCTTTCTTCTTGCCTTCTGTAACCACCAGTGCGATCGCATCATCGTGGCCTTAATTCTTATTGTGTTGTTGCATTCTCGTTCCAGTCAATACCGACATGTGTGATCCCTTTGCTTAATTATATGCATCACTGTAACTAGTACTCCATCCGTCAATTTATAAGTTGTGCTTACCTTTTCCATCAACTTCTTGCAACGCGCGGGCATCTTGCTAGAAACACTAGAATATGTCTATATAATCCGTATGTGATAGTCCATTTGAAATCTAAAAAAGACAAATATTTAGGTACGGAGGGAGTAATATATTAGGAGTATATCAAAACAATAGTGATTTCTTTCAAGTTTGTGAAAAAATACTACTATTCTACTACTTTGGATCCATCGCAACGCACGGGCACATTGCTGGTAAAAGGAAAAGGCCTGCCGCATTCGCGTCGCACCCCCACACACCCGGGAATCGGGAGTACAACACGACCCATCCGGCACGACACATAACATAGGGAAGGCGTGTTGCCTAGCATTTTCACTTTCATGTGGGACCGCCGTTGAGCAAACCGACACCCCGCCCGCCATCGGGTTGGAAAACAGAAACGAGGGGAAGATCTAGCTGTAGCACGGAAGCCAAGAAATTTGGTGTCAGATGGGGCTCGTTGATAGAGTAGGAGCATTCCGTACTAGTACTACTCCTACTAGTACCAAGTTTGTACTCCTAATACTATATTACTAGTACTACCACTATACAACTAGTAGGTACGTGCACGGCACAACATCGTAGGAACAAAAAAACGGGAAGATCTTGTTTTTGGGTGATTTATCTTTTTTTAAATCAATGTAGTATGAATAATATGATGTGGGGGGCACCCATGAAGCTTATGTGGCTTGGTTGCATGGCTACGGAAGGTTAGAGAAAAATAAATAGATAATGTGTTTAGAGTGCACTCCACTAAATAGATATATATATACTTTGGATCCATTGCAATGGACCGGCACAACTATATCTATACCCCCTATATAGTGTGTGAAAAACTTTGAAAGTTGGTCGTTGGATGAAGCCAATCCGACGGTACAAAGATGGCAAATCCGAGCACTACTGGCCGTTGGATATCATCGACCTGATTCTGCCACATGTATAATCTAGAATACTCCATGGTTGAACTTAATTCATGACTAAGGGCCTCTTTGATTCATAGGATTGCGGAAACACAGGAATAAGAAAAAAGTAGGATTGGAATGGCATGTTCATTGGATCCCTATAGGATTTGAGTTTGTTTGATTGTGTCACATGCAAAGGATTTCTTTCAAGAGGTTCGAGTGCATGTTAGAATTCCTGTGAAATGTAGTACAAATGAATCCATAGGAAAATATTCTACATGATTCAATCCTACGAATCAAACGACCAATGTAGGAAAAATTCCTAAGGATTCTAATCCTTCAAAGATCCTATGAAAATCCTTTGAATCAGACAGACCCTAACTTTTCCACAACTAAGCTTAGGCAAAGTTATTAGTTCTTCAAAATGAGAGAAACAAGTTGGCAAGCCTAAGGGAATCTTGCCACATTTTTTGTGTGTATGTCATGTGGGGCCTTAGTGTGGCTTGCCTAAGTTGTGGCTTGAACCAAACACTCACCTAAGTTAATCAAACTTGCCTAACCTTACATTCCACCAGATTTTGCCACATGTTAGAATCCAGAAAGCTCCACATGTAGAAGCATAATGCACAAACCACCAGAATCTCATGCGTGCAATGCACGTGTACCTTACTAGTACTAGTAGTTGGTAGTGGTACGAAACAAATTCCAGTTTTGGCAGGAGATCGTATTGCGGGAGCACCACAAGGCCTGCCGCAGGAGTTACATTTCCCTCTCGGGGCCCATGGGACCGAACTTCAGTGGCTTAGTGCCCGGCCTATGAGTCAATGACATGCGGACCTTAAATGCGGCTGGCCCACATGTCATTCTCATGGTGGTGGCATGGTTCGCGACTCACTCGTTCGAGATGAACCGGCCGGTGGTGGCGTGGCCGTGGCGAGGGTGCCACAGTTGGGCGTTGGGGCGTTATGAGGCGTAGATGGCCACACCGGCGGGTACTACCTGTAGTACTCCCTCCGGTTCTTTTTACTCTGCATATTAGGTTTATCCGAAGTCAATCTCATCCAACTTTGACCAAGTTTATATAAAAAATTATGGACATTCACATAACAACACCAATATCATTAGATTCATCTTAGAATATATTTTCATATTATATTTATTAGATATTATAGATGCTAATAATTTCTAATATAAATTTGGTCAAACTTAGCAAAGTTTGACTTTCGGCAAATCCAATGTGCAGAGTAAAAAGGACCGGAGGGAGTACATAAGTACTCTAGCTGAGGATTGATGCCCGGGATGAAATGTGTCACAGCAGCTGGATGAAAATTCGATGGTGCGGGAGTACGGATCGGAGCACAACAGCGGAGCAGGCAAACCGCGTCCAATTGGGTGTGTCTGTGGTAGAAAGTTGATGGTCGCCACAGTTCAGCTGGCCCGCATGTCATGCACACAAAGGTAGAGGAGTGGTGGGGCCGAGAGGGATGAGGGGCACGTCGGGGGGATGAGGATCCCCTGACGCGAATAATTCTACCATTTAGTCACTCACATGTGGGACCCATAAGCGTGGCTCCCACCTGTCAGCAAAGGAAAGGCAGGGCAAGGAAGTGATAGCCACGTCAGAGGATCCATGTCCATGTCGGGGGACGTCGTGTCGTGGGTTGGAGTGGCGTCGTGGGAATCGTGTGTGGGTGTGGCAGTGGTAGAAACAAGAAACGTGATGGTCGCCGTGGTTCAACTTCAATGGACAAGCTATCATGTCTGCTGACACATGTATATCAAAACTAGAGTGTTTATATTTCAAGCACGTGAACAAGTATTATTCTACTACTTCGGATCCATTGCAACGCACGGGCCAGCACATTGGTAGTAGTAGTGTCCATCTCTATCTCTAGAGGCCTTCCCTCGTTCATCCTTTTCTCTCACAAGATAAACTGCTCACACAAATGCATCTTGATGTTCCGTGGAACGCACGAGGATGTTTCCTTGGGGGTCTCTCCAGCGCGGCGTGGCCGTAGTTGCAAGTTGACGCCCCTTGAGATGCCGACGTTGAGGGGCACTCGGATTTCCTCCGATAAGCAGGTAAGATGAGTTTGATCACGTAGTAAATGCATTCTAAAGACTACTTCCGTGTCCATTACCTAATTCTCCCCCTGCCCACTATTTCACAGGTTAGGCTCGGTGCGAGTGGAGATTGGCTTGCATATGTACAGGAGGGTACCAACATCAATTTGCACAACATTTACAACGCTGACACCGTTCCCGTAGAACCTTTGTCTAACATTGGGATCAGCCATGCAACGGGCCACCGCATGAATTGGTACGATGGAACCACGGTGAGATTTAATAAGATAGCACGAACCTTGCACATGGTGGTCAAAGGCGGACCATGCTGTCTGCGGCCGATTTGTTGCCGTACGAGTGGGAAGATGTTGTGCTCCTTTCTAACCGCATCTTCGTGGTGACAAACCAAGGGACTTATTTTGTATGGGACACATCCTACGATATACTCCCTCTCTCCCAGTTTATTTGTTTTGAATCTTTTCATTTTATAAGTTTCAAATTCAAATTTAGAGCTCCCCATCACATGTTGAGATTACAATGTCCATTAAATCGTTGCGTGCATGTATAGTAAAGAAACAAATCTCGAGTTTGGCACGAGTTCGTGCTGCGGGAGCACCACAAGCCCTGGCGCAGGAGTTACATTTCCCTCTCAGGGCCGTTGGGACTGCGCTTCAGCGCCTTACTACACCTACCTTTGACTCAATAACATGTGGACCCGATAGGTGACTGGTCCACATGTAAGGCTCCCGTAGGTAGAGGGGCAGTGGGGCCAAGAGGGGTGAGCCGCAGGTCGGGGGATGTGTGGTTTCATGGGTTCGAGCGGCGTCGTGGGAATCGCGGGTGGCTGTGGTAGAAACTTGATGCTCGCCGCATTTTAGGTGGCCCACATGTCATGCACACAAGCTATCATGTCTACGGACACATGTACTGCATACCGATCACTGGAAGGAGTAGCAGAGAAAGCTATATATGCGGATAAATAGTTCCTTATAGTCAAGCGGACCCACGCTACTACTCTGTTCCAAAGACATGCACACCATCGAAATAGTCCATCTATATCAATATACACCGAGAGGGGATAATTTTTTTTTACAAGAGAGGAAATAGTTCATCCATCCATAATGCCCTCCTGCCGGTGCAGCCTTTTCTTCTTGTTCTTCTTCTTCTTCTTCTTCTTCTCATTCTCTATGGGAGACGATTCGCAACAAGCTCTTTGGACCTTGAAGCTATCTCGAAACTCACACGGGCATCGAGGGCAGCATATTTTATCCGCTCGTACGTCAAGGGATAATTCTCCCATCCAAACGACCTTAATGCCACCATCTCGTCACCCTTCTGAAGATTTGTACCGAGCACAAAATTTACTACGTCGAATAGGGATGGTGTCTGTTTATCACAATCTTCTATAGGAATTTTGATTCTGGTTTGTAGGTCAGCGATGCTTTTCAAATCAAGGTTGTACGGCTTCAGCTTCTGTTTGTCCCCTTCGATAGCTGCCCCACAGAAGTATACATCCTCCCGAGACAAGAAATCGTGAAGCTCATGTGGTATGGAGGGCGAGTGTATGATGTGGTACACCAAAGCATCATCTTCGTGGCATAGCTGAAGGACGGCGGCGCACTGGATCTTCCCAGGGGCACGCTCCGTGTACTCTGCGTCGAGACCGATGACCCTCGTCTCTACCTTTTCGAGGGAGTTGGATACATTGTTGATCCGCTGCCGAACAACCCCTGGGTGGACGGTGACGGTGGCAACTATGCGCATCGAGCCTTCGACGAGGACATGTTGGATGCTAAAAACCTGCATCTCGATCTCTTCCGCCATTTGGAACCGCTGGAACAGAGGGCTATGGTTTCGAGAATTAGGATTAGATGGCTAGTCTAACTGAAGTAGTAGATGATTATTTAAAGAGGTTAAAACAATGTGAACGCAGTGGGGTTTGGATGCAAATGAAGACGAAGGGGAGGTGAAGAAGCCGAGGAGAATCGATTCCCGATGGAGAAGTAAATGGGAGAAGTGGCGTACAGGCAGTTGATTAGACGGCTAGGTGGACTAAACGAAAAGGCTATGCGGGTAGACTAATGAGTCATAAATGTTCGTGTGTGTGCCCATCCTTCCTGATAGGTGGGACCTATGCATGCAAAGAGATAAAAAATGTCCTGGATACAGAACATGGATAATACCGTATATTTAGGGTAGAATCTTTTTAGTACTTTGAATTTTGGCCACTACTTCTGCTGTTTAGTACCTTTTCTGAATTTTGGCCACTACTACAGTAAGTTCAAGTGAGTAACTATAGTAACTTCAAGTGAGTAGCTCCATTTCTGATTTTTTTACATAAAACTAACCATGATATTTGTTCCTCTGTTCTGGTCATAATTATAATCTGATTGCTGAACCCTTAATCATTCTCATAATGTTTACATGATGCACAATTATACTGCCGTCAAAACTACTCCATACACACACTGTCGAAACTGACAAGATGGTGGTGGAGGTGGGAATAAATGTTCAGTATTGGTGCATTTTCTGTGCTTACAAAATTCAGATTGAATTTCACTACCAAAAGAAAAGAAGTGGAGATTAAATGTTGCTTTCCACTTACTTCACCTGTGTGTAACTCTTTTGGTGCATTTTCTGCAGAACCTATGTGTAGCTGTAGCATACAGGCCAGTTCATCAACTACTCGAAGAAGAAAAGAAGGTGGCATTCCCTTGCCTTTAGCATACAGGCCAGTTCACTTAATGTCCTCTGGTGCTATATTTCTGAGAACATCCAAGTTTTTACTTATCACTTTGCTAGCATTCACAAGTCTATTGAAGCATGCATGTCTTT